>NC_042999.1:83275439-83317939 GCF_006345805.1 Octopus sinensis
TCGACCTTGGTTCAAAATATTACTAAGCATTTTGCCCATCCTGCTAACAATTCTGCCAGTTCACTGTCTCAATAATAATAATAATAATAATAATAATCCTTTCTACTAAAAGCACAAGGCCTGAAATTTGGGGGGAGAGGGCCACTTGATTAGATCGACACAATATCTTCAATCAACAACCTCATGATATCGTATACTGTGTGATGTCTATAATAATAACAAAACCCATTCTTCCCTGCTATCATGAGGCTTTTTTGGGAGCTGGATTTTCTACAGAGAGCATGCCCTTGCTTACTCCCCAACCTCAGTTTCTAGACATGAGTGGTCTTGAGACCAAGTCCTCTACCATGATTTTTAAGAAATGTGGTGGAAAACTTGCTCAGGAAGGCAGGGATGCTACTCCCTGAGATCCCTTTCAGAGCCCCAATACTTTAATAATTATAATAATAATGATTGTTTCTAATTTTAAAATAAGGTCAACCATTTGGGGAAGGGGTTAGTTGATCCCATCATCCCAGACCATAGATGGTACTTTATTTTATCAACCTTTAAAGGACAAGACCAAAGTTGCCTTTGGCAGTATTTGAACTGATAATCTTTCTCAACATTGTAACAATTCTGCCAGTTAAACAGCTTAATGATAGTGATATTTATTTGAACTACATTCAAGTAGAGGGAACAATCAATTAGAGGAATTCCACTATTCGACTGGTACTTTATTAAGAACTTGACAGGCAGTAAACATAGTCAAGTAGGGCAAGATTTGAACTCACATTGTAAAGAGACCTCATGAAATGGTACAAGGCATTTTGTCAAACACTTTGATGCTTTTGCCAATTGCTTTTCACTTTTAATTATCATGATTTCTATTCTTGGCACATTATCAGAAATCTTAAAAAGGATTAGTTAATCAATTCAACACCAGTCTGGGATTTATTTTATTGAACCATGAAGGATTAAAAGCAAAAAGCTGACTGCTAGAGAATTTGAACTCAGAGAATTTTGTTTGGCACCATGTCTGCCAACCCATTATCACTAATAATAGAATATGATAAAGAATGGTAATAACTGATTCTTTTGCTTAGGCACAAGGCTCATTTTTGTCATGAGGACGCAGTATAATTTAGCCTTTTGTTTCCCTAAAATATCACTGGTACCCACATGATTTTTGTATTGAGCACTCTGGGAGAAATACCAGTAATATTCCCCACCATCTTTTACCATATATGTGTGTGTCTGTCTTTGCATTCGTCCATTTGTTCCGAAGCACTTTTCATTTTGAATTGTTTCTCCTTTTTCTCTCTTCACACTCATTCTTCTGCAGTTGTTTCACTTTTTCTTCTACTTTTACTGCTGCTGCTACTACTGCTGCTATTATGACGACTACTACTACTTTTTGGTTTTCTTAACACTGAGGCTGTCTTTTCTTTTCTTTTTTCCTTTGTCATTTCTTTTTCTTTCCAGTTTCTTCCATATTTTCTTCTTTCTTCTTTATGTTTTCTGTCTTTCATTATCATCCTCTTCGTTCATCTTCTTATTCATATACACAGTAATATTCATTCTTTATCACCACCACACTACTACCACTTCTATCTCAGCCTCTTCCATTTCACTTCCTCCTTTAATTAGCATCACCATCATCACTCATTCATCCATACATCTTGTCATCTGCCTGTCAATTGTTCAGCTAACCAACTATCCATCCATTTAACTATTCTTTTACCTATCTACTGTCTCCTTGCTGATCTTGTGTGTTCACTTGCACTAAAACACTGGCTGATTTTGTTGTACTGTTTTTCTTTTTTTCTATTTTGTGTCCTAAAAAAAATGTTGTTTTTAGTTCAACTCACTCTTTAGTTTTTGTTGTCTTTACAATGCTTCTTACTCTTGCATGCATTTACTTTTTCACTCTGTGGCTACTTTTCCTTGGAAACAAAGGGAACTCTTTTGATTAGCCAAAAGCAGCTTTTTCACATGGGGTATTCATTTTTAATGGTTCTTTTCAATTAATTATTTGTCTAATATGTGTATAACGTTTATGGGTTATGATAAGCATGGAGTTTGTGTCCTCCACTTCTTTTTTTAAATTTGATATGGGCACCATGTCTTCATATGTTGTACTCACGTTTGTTGTGATCACCCGTGTCTTTGATTCCCGTTGACACTGTCTTTGCCGTGCACAGCATGTTTGTTGTTGACACGCATGTTTACACTTATTATATATATACACCACCTTTATTATCATTCATTCACCATTTGTTACACTGCATCATGTTTGCTGGGTTGTTTGTTTGCTATAACTGTCAAGTTGGTCTAGCACCTCTGTGTCTCTCCATTCTTTTTAGACATCATGTTTTCTGTTGTGTGCATCTATCATTATTCTTATTTATAGTCATTATCACATTCAAGAATTTATCAACTTATGAGAGAACCTGAAATAATTCTTTTGCCAGAATATTAACTCTTGAACTACATCACATAAACTTGCAGGCAGGCTTTGACTTTCTCTATCCAGAAGGGTTTTTCATCTCAACATTTACATGCTATTATTTATAGCTTTATGTGATGTTCCTTGAGAGCCAATATTTCAAAAAAGAATTATTAAATATGTTTTGTACTTTTCAGTTTTCATTATATGAAACCTATTATTTTATTTTATTTATTTTTTTTTTGTGGATGTGCTATCGTCATTTTGAGGTGTTGATTTTTTTGTTGTACTATAAAGTAAGCACAGACATGCTGATTTTTGTCTGCTGTTATGACTAAGGCATCATTTTTCTCTGGTTGTTTTGACTAATTTACATTTGACACTGGCTGACTCTGTTTTGGACAGTAGCAGCTGCTAGGTGACAGTGGAAACCAAATATTTATCTATTGTCACCCTCATATTAACAAATGGACACTATCTTAAAGTATGGCTTGCCTATGGACACCATGGCTTTCTCTGTTCAGGGACCCATTGTTGTTCGTTGAGAGCAAACATCATCAGCCTTTTGTTTCTGAACACCATGGTTTTGTTGTGGACTTATATAGCTTTGCTGTAGATGCTACAGCTTTGTTGTGCTCACTATTGCTTTTTATTTATTTATTTTTTTGTAGACAACATAGCTTTATTGTGGCCTCAAAGCTTTGTTATGGGCACAACAGATTTTTGTGAATACTACAGCTTTGCTGTAGACACTACAGTTTTTGTCACAGTTTTTGACATCACAGCTTTGATAAGAAACACCACATTTTTGTTGTATTGTTTGTTTTGATCACTCTGCCCATTATTTGTTGCACACATCTTAAATATTTTGATATGTATGTGTGTAACAGAAACTTAGTAACCAGTGCCAAACTGAGATAATTTCAATAAATCAAGAATTTGTTATCTGGTATTTGATATACCTGTATTTATCTTTGTTGTTCAGATATATACCACTGGTATATCTCTGAGCTCACCTTTGTTTAAATTATGCAAATTAATTTTGGTAACTTGAAATACCTTACATGGCAGCTAAGTATCTGTCCTGCAAAAAAAAAAAAAACATTTTTTAAAATAGGAAAATATGTCACCTCATGAGGGACTTTATTGGTGTGTGGTTGAAAGGAACGAAATTTCCATTCTTGAAGTAAGGGATAAAAAGGTGAGATGAGAGAGGTAGAGTAAAAGACTGAATAGAAAGAAGAGTGAGAGAGAGAGAGAGAGAGAGAGAGAGAGAGAGAGAGAGAGAGACTGGGGGGAGACCGAGTACAGTTGAAAAATGTGGAAAAAGTTGTAATACAAGGGATATTGAAAAGAGGTAAGTGGTAATGGAAAAATAGGAAGACAAAAGGGAAAATTCATGGAGAAAAAGAAAGATTTGAAGTGAGAGAGAGAGAGAAAATAAAGAGGTGACTGAGTAAGAGAAACGTTTTAGGAGGAATATATTATTGTTCAATGTTTTTTGATCAGGTAAGTTGTAAAATGATAACAGAACTACTGCTTTTTTGTTATATTGTAAATCTAGGTAAGCCTGAGCCAAGGAGAGAACCATGGCATCTAAATTAGATGGGATGCAATCCACCATACTGTTTTTTTTCTTCTTCTTCTTTTGTGTGTGTTTCTGTGATGGCTTTTTGTCATTTGACTGACATTCCAGTAGAGTCCATTCACATCATTTTTATTTCAGGCATAGTGTTTTGCTGTTCTAACTCTTTTGATGCCAGTCTGCCTGAGACCACTCCTCATTCTATGACACCCATTTCCTGTTTTAAAGTGTTCTAAATTAAAACCTTCCATCAAATTTTCAAGTTAATTTGTTCCAAACACCAGCTCAATAATGCCGAAGCTGTTTTACAAAATTCTTCTTTATTTTCAAAATTAATTGAAATAAAAGCAGCATATTTCAATGGAATATGGTAATGAAAGGGGGTTAACGTACTAATCTTAATCCATTGCCTGTTTTTATTCTGCCTTCTGGCACTTGGCAGCTTTTAACAGAGATTACTCTGTTGTATGCTTCAGACCAAGTCTCAAGTCAGAAGATAGCTGTTCTACTTCCTATAGCAGCAATCCTTGGTAGTTTCGTCCCCAAATTTTCCCCCTCCTCTTATAAATTTTAAAGGTCTTGCAGTAAATCATAGGTGCTACCCTTCCCCTTCTTTTTAAACTATAAAAAAAATGTCAGGAGGGTGTGGTTAAAGGGAGATTAAGCAGCTATTTCTAAAAGGTTGCAGTTCCTTTGTTGGCTCAACTACAGCATTGTTGACAGTGTAGAAGTGTGGGTTAGAGGGATAGGTCAAATAGTTGAAGTAGTGTCATCATCAGCAACAGTAGTAGTAGATAGCAGTGGTCATAGTAGAGGTGGTAGTAGTGTTATTGCTTTCGATTATGGAGTTAGTGGATTTTGCGCATTGGTCCTGGTGGAAATGGTACCCATGGCAATGGTTTGTTCCTTCCTTCCACTATACCCCACAAATTGTGCTGATGGAATGATGTAACTGGAGAGAAAAAGTTAGCAGGAAGAGGTGAGCTGCTGTCAGTGAACTGTGCAACAGTCACTCCTTGACAAGCCTTTTCTTTTTCTTGACAGGTGATGTAACATACTTGGGGAAAACAAATTAAAGGTAGTCTAGACAATTAAGTGGGGAAAGGAAGAGGAGAATCTAGAGAAGAAAGAGGTGAAAAAAAATCCAGATATGTAAAAGGAAGGGAGAAGCATTTGGTCAAAAAAATTACATTTTAGGAGGGTGGTAGGAGGACATTTAATTAACATAAAATTTGAAAAAAAAGGGGTGGGGAGGAAATAATAAAGGAAAATAATTGTAAAAAATATTGTAATGATAGTGGGAGCATAGCAGTGACAATGTGTGTGAGTGTGGTGGTGGGAGAATATAGCAGGTTTCTGTTAAGTTACTTCCCACATACATTCACCTTCATTGTCCACTACATGTACCTCTCAGTACCAGTCTCCACCACTGTAAGATCTTGTGATGTCAACCTTAGTGCTTAAGCCCTTCCTGTCTTTCTTAAAGAACTTGAAACTATGGCAGGTGACATATGTCCTGAGGAATTTCATTAAAGGGTGTCTGTCATGCCTGTTGGGCTAGGTTAAGTCTGATTAGTATGCAATATTTATTGTGTGATTATATCCTATGATTTTTCATTACGTATTCGGAAATGATTCATAGTTCATTGTTATAGTGGTGATGATGTCCAAGGCATAGATTTTACAAAAAGTAAAAAAAAAAAAAAAGCTATCCTTCTGGCCTGTATCGGGAAGGAAAATAAATTATTTTATAAAACTTTTAAAATACAATAAATTTGTGTAATATAAAGCAGATATGTGAATGCGGATATTTTATGTAGTGAACTTTTCTTTCTTTAGCTTCTCTGAAGAAGAACCTTGCCCCAAACTAGAATTCGCTTTCCCTCACAGCATATAAGCTTATTTAGTCAGCTTCTAGCTGACTAAAACCTTGTGAGTGGATTTGGTTGATGGAAGCTGAAAGAAGCCCAATAGAATAAGTACTAGGTCAATTCATTTGGCTAAAATTTTTCAAGGTAGTGCCCCAGCATGGCCACAGTCTAAAGACTGAAACAAGTGAAAGGGTAGAAGGTATATGTTTGGTTTTCCAATGCTTGCATGGGTCGGATGAGTACACATGTACATCTGTTTATGTCTCAACCAGATGTAAACATTGTCAAGAAGGGAAAATACAAAAAAGAAAAAAAAAAATTACAAGTACTTTGTAATGACATTCTTCACAAATATTTGTCTTGCTTTGCACCTATTGATTTACTGTGAACCTTTGAATGGCCCATTGGCAGTCTGCAACAAACAACACTATTGTGCATGATTCCAATTTAAAATTTAAAGAAGAAATAACAACTGAAAGTAAACAAAAAGAAAACATGTGTATGTATGTATGAATTTATATGTATATATATTATATTATATTTATGTACAATGTATGTGTCTGTGTGTGTGTGTGTATATATATGTATGTATTTACCTGCGTGTTATGTGTGTGTTTGTGTATGAGAGAGAAAGACTAAATGATGTGGGAGATTCATGTTTTGTACATCTGTGTATGTTTGCATCATTTTTACCAGTTCCGTTTAGTACGTTAGTTTCTTTTTCATTTCTACATTATTATTTTTTTTTTTGTTTTTTGGTACTTTCAGCAGTTACAAATGGTGTTACAGCATGGTCTGTATAAAATGCTCATTAACTGAATAAAATGTAAAGCTAAATTAATAATAATGATATTAATAACAAAATTTTTTTTTTTAAATAAAATAAAGATCAACCATTCAATAATAATAATGATAATAATAATAATAATAATAATATCATCATCATCATCATCATCATTGTTATTGTTAATATTATTATTATTATTAAACCATCAAGTAAGGCAACAAGTATTGTTTCTGCAGGTGTATTAAGAACTTTCAGTTTTGAGATTACCTTCCACACACACACACACACCACACACACACATATATATATATATATATATATATATATATATATATATATATATATATATATAAAAGGAAAAGGAGAAAAAAAAACAATATAAATAAAGAAAACTGTGTGAATATATATTATCAAACACCTTTTAATTGAAAACAAACATCAGAAAGTCTGAGAAAGAACGTCAAAAAAAGGAAAAAATAAGAAGATAAAAATAAAGTTGAAAAAAAAAAACCAAAAATATGGTTGTCTTATAAAAATATAAGAAAAAAAAGAAACTATTGCAAGTACTTTCCTACACAAAACATTATTTAACATAACATTGAATAATGTAGGAAGTAGACCAAATGATTTGTTTATATTTTTAAATTTTATAGATAGAAAACGAAGATGGTGTTAAAAATGTTTTTGTTTCATGCCATTCTGTTATTCTTGTCTGTTTTTACTGTATGTGTGAGTGTATGGTTGCTGTCTTCAGTATAATTCACACACACATTCATTCTCTCTAATATTATGTATATATATGTGTGTATATATATGTATATATATATATATGTGTGTGTGTGTGTATATATATATGTATATATATATATGTGTGTGTGTGTATATATATATATATATATATATACACACACACACATGAGTGTGTTTATGTATATATATGCACATATATTTCACACAATGATATCATATTGAAAACATTTGGTTCCCATCCTATCATCAAAGTTAAGCTGTGTTGGGCCTAGTTACTACTTAGTTGGCTGACCGTTTAGGGAACTAGGTTTTATAAACATCCTTTAGGTGTAGATGTAGCTGTGTGGTTAAGAAACTTACTTTCCTGTCATATGGTTTTGGGTTCAGTTCCATTGCAAGTTACCTTAGGCGACTGTGTTCTATTATAAATCTAACCCAACCAAAGTTTTGCGTGCGGATTTGTTTGTCAGAAACTGAAATAAGCCCTTTGTGTGTGTGTGTATACATACATACATACATACATACATATATATATATATATATATATATATATATATATATATATATATATATGCATGTATAGGTGTATGTGTTATTTCCTATAGTTTGCAAAGACATGTCTGACCATGGGGGAAATGGTAACTTTCTTAGAAATTGGTAAGGGTTCATGACAGGAAGGTCATTCATCTACAGGAAATCTATTATGATAAATTCTGTCTGACCCATGCAAGAATGAAAAAGTGCCCATTAAAATGATGATGATGTGTATGTGTATATATCTGTAATGAAGATGCATGTTTCAATGGTTGGTGTTGGGCTTACAATCATGAGGTTGTGAGTTCAGTTCCCAGACCAGGCTGTGTGGTGTGTTGTTGAACCTGACACTTTATTTCATGTTGCTCCAGTTCACTGGACTGTGGAAATGAGTGACATCATCACTGGGGCCAAGCTGATTGCCTTTGTCTTTCCCATGGGCAACATTGGTGGCATGGAGAAGGAAAACTGCTATGTATGGGCAATTGCTGGTCTTCCACAAAACAACCTATTTCTTTACTACCCACAAGGGGCTAAACACAGAGGGGACAAACACTGACAGATAAACAGATTAAGTCGATTATATCGACCCCAGTGCATAACTGGTACTTATTTAATCGACCCCGAAAGGATGAATGGCAAAGTCGACCTCGGCGGAATTTGAACTCAGAACATAGCGGCAGACGAAATGCTGCAAAGCATTTCGCCCGGCTTGCTAACATTTCTGCCAGCTCGCCGCCGCAACAACCTTGCTTGGACTTGTACCTCAAAGGGGAACTTTCTAGATGTAATCCTGTGGTCATTCATGACCAAAGGGGGTCTTTACTTTTCTTTATATACATACATACATGTGTCTGTGTGTGCATATCTGTATGTGTATATATAGCAGTATGTGAGTATGTGTTTGATGTATATGTTTATCTATTTGTGTATGCATAGCTGTATGTATCTAGAACTTTTCTTCTTAGTCTACTTGACTCTTGTTTTCTTTTTCACTTTTTTTACTGTTACCATTTAAATGTTTACTTAGTGTCATGTCTGTATTGTATAGTAAGTACAAGCTTGGTTAATGCCCTGGTGGTTAGTAGTTTATTCCAAGTTTACTATTGCTTTTCATCTATACATATATATATATATAATATATATATATATATATATTTTACCTGTCAGTTCCATCAGTTTGGCTCTCAGGTAGTCTTTTTTTTTTTTCTTTTTCTGTTTCTGATGTCTGTCTGTGTTTATGTTCATGTATCGGGAAGTTTGTGATGCTTGTTGTTGTTATTAAAAACAGACTGGTTTGAAGACAACTGTGGTTAACTTCCCAAATCTTCTTACTGCTCTGAGATAGAAAAGAAAAGGCGCAAGAAAGAGGAATCGGCAGCAACACTTTAATCATTGTCAAAATAACTACAGTCTTGATAGCTATTTTTCATCACAAGATGTTATTCTTTATAATATTAATAATAATAATAATAATAATTTTCAACTTCAATGTGGTTATTGCTAGTTGAAAATTATTATTATTATTATTATTATTATTATTACTACTAAGAAGGTGGTGAGCTGCCAGAATAGTTAGCACGCTGGACAAAATGATTAGCAGTATTTCACCTGTTGCTTCATTCTGAGCTCAAATTCTTCCGAGGTCAACTTTGCCTTTCATCCTTTCAAGGTTGATAAATTAAATACCAGGAAAATACTGGGGTCAATGTAATCGACTTACCCCTCCCTCAAAATTTCTGGCCTTGTGCCTACAGTTAAAAGGATTATTATTATTATTATTATCATTATTATTATTATTATTATTAAGGCATTGAACTGGTAGAATGATTAGCACACTGAGCAAAATGCTTAGTGGCATTATTTCTGTCTTAACGTGTTCTGAGTTCAAATTCTGCCAAGGCAGAATTTCAACCTTCCAGGGTCAATAAATTAAGTACTATTTGAATACTGGGGCACAGTTGATGTAATCAACTTAAGCTCCTCTCTCATAACTTCAGCAGCTTTCTGGCTTGCCAGCCCTCAGTCAAACCATCCAACTCATGCCAGTATGGAAAGCGGATGTTAAACAACGATGATGATAATGATGATGTGCCTATAGTAGTAAGGATTATTATTATTATTATTATATTATAATTGAGGTGGTGAGCTGGCAGAATTTTTAGCATGTCAGGTAAAATGCTTAGTGGTCTTTCATCCATCCTCACATCCTGAATTCAAATTCCATGCAGTGGGATGATCCTGGGACCTTGTAATAATGAAGAGGACTTTATAACCATCTGGGAATACATGTGTGTGTGTGTATGCATTGGCAGACAGGCATCGGTATGTGGTTTAGAACTTTGCTTCCTAACAACCACATGATTTCAGGTTCAGTCTCACTGCATGGTACCTTGGGCCATATTTTCTACTATAGCTGTCATGTGATTGTTGTAAATAAATATCATTCATTCCCAATCTTCAGTGAAAATATGCTGGCCTTGGGGAAATATTACCTTGCATGGAAAGAGTTAAGAGTTGATGACAGGAAGGGCATCCAACCATAGAAAATCTTCCTCCATATATTCCATCTGACTCATGCAAGCATGCATATGTGGAAGTAAAATGATATGATGGTGATATATAATGCTTGTAAAACAGTTGTGGAGAGATGTGATTGGAATTGAGATATTTCTGCTGTAGTGTGTATGATTTAGTAGGTCAAGGAATTCAAACACAAGTTCCTCTCCCATTGGTCTCATTAAAATTGTTAATGAAAACCATGTGGAAGCACTTCAGACCCTAACAGGTTTACCAACATGCATCAGTTGTCATGTATTCATTCCCGTGAGACATTTTGGTTTATTTAGAATCTAAGATTACAATCAACTCCATAAAAAAAAAAAATCGTGATGTTAAAAAAAACCCAACCATTTTGCTCTATTTACATTTGGTAAAATAGATTATTGTTTTGTTCCTTTAGTTTACTTGTTTCCTTTTCTTACTTTTTAAATTTCTTTTTATTTTCATGTAGCTTTGTTTGTTTGTTTATTTATTTTATACACTTTGGAAATGTTGAACAGAATGTTTTACATAACCAATCTGCCCCTGTAATTTCGCTTATGGCTTACAGTGTAGTGTTGTGTTGTCTGCAGGAAATGTATGCATTGTAGTAATCAGGTTTTGAAATTTAGAAGGAACTATTACTTTACATAACTTTTTTATGTTTTTAACTTTTTTTTTTATTTTTCTGGTTTTCTTTTTAATATTTTTGTGTATTTTAAATTACAGCACAGAGGGCAGATGACAAAATTGATAGAACATTATATAAAATATATTTTGTATTTGGTTATGTTCTGAGTTCAATTCTTGTCTTGGTCTGCTTTGCCTTTCGTCCTTCTGTTGTTGATCAAATGAATACCAATGAAGAAAATAAAGACTATGAATATTGTAGAGTTTTGCAACTTATTTTAGGCTATGAGAATGCCAGTAGAATGATACCAGTAGAAGAATGTTATATATATATATATATATATATATATATATATATACTCTGATGCATTAGTGAAGTTGGTTTTTCATTTAGGACATCTTAGTAACCAGAGCTACAAATTAACAACTGACCATCCCTATTGATTTGAGTGACTGGTGGAATTATGTGTAATGATAGTTATGCCATTTCTAGTATCTTAGCTGCTTAAAATAGTTATTAGTTGGAATCACATTTAGATTGTTGATTTAATTCTCTGAGACCTTTCTTCTTCTACCATATTCATTGAAGACTGCATATATATGTTTTTATCCATATGTATGTGTGTCTGCATGTAGTGAGAATTTACAGAAAAAAAAATTGAAGTCAGGTGTGTAAACAACAAACAGATGTATTAGTTTAACACTTGGGAAGTGAGAAAGTCTTTTGCGTTTCGAGCCTATGCTCTTCATTGTGGTGATAGTCAGTGGAGTTTGTATTCTTAAATGTTGAAGAAAGACAAAGGAATATATTTTCTTTCTTCAGAGGAGCATATAAGTTTTGTAATCTGTGGTATATGTATATATAGCAGGAGTGAGAGGCAGACAGAGCAACTGCCCCTTCTACTACAGCCTCACTCAGTTGAAGGATTTAAAAAAAATTTTTTTGTCTTGCAAGTTACTTGGCAATCTCACTAGTGCTGATGTCACAAACGAAGTGCCCAATACCCTCTTTAAAGTGGTTGGTATTAGGAAGGGCATCCAACCATAGAAAACATGCCAAAGCAGACATTAGGAGTAGAGCTTGACACTGTCCTCTGATTCATTGGATCCTGTCAACCCAGCCAACCCAAGCCAGCATAGAAGGACGTTAACTCACATTGCTAATTATTTATGTATGTATGTATCATTAGAGAGCAATTCAGCAGGGTGAGCTGCCACTTAGACATGTCCAGTGGATGAGGGTGCTCAATTCCAATTTTTCTTATTATTCACATTCTTAACATTTGGCATTAATAGATATAATAATAGTTATTATTCAGTAGTCTTATTTTCATCACATGCTTTCACAGCACTACCAAGTGCAGCTCTGTGCTGTGGTTTGTTGTGATTCTCTTATTATTACTGTATTAAAAATGTTTTATGTAGGATGTATGCGGTGCTTAGTGCTGTTTTCTGTATGTTATATATACTTGTTAGTCCCGGTGTTTTTGTCATGTATTTGTCTGAATATTTTTATTATTATAACTCAAGGAAGAAAGAGGTATCATACTGAGTTTCCCTAGCAACACAACTTGTAGACAGTAGTGTCTTGGCAATATAGCTGATGTATTTGTTTTGCATTTACCATAAGATGTATGCATAGAATTGAAAAAAAATGCACTTGATTAATTTGTTTAAACTAGTCTAAAATTCTGATAATTGTCATTTTTATTAATTGTAGATCTAAAACTGAGGATTTCAATCCTTGGTGATTGTTTGTTTAGCCCTAGATCAGTCTTGTTCAAATAGACTTTTGATCAAATACATTCTAGCCTTTACCATTCCGTGTTTTATTCAAACAACGTATCCATGACTACCTTATCATATTCCATTTTTAAAATGGTAAGATGTCATTTTGAACTGTTTCAGTCATTGGATTGTGGTCATCCTGGGGCACTGTATTAAAGGGTTTAGTCAAACAAATCAGCCCTAATGCTTATTTTCATGTCTGGTACTTATTCTACTGGTGAACCACTAAGTTACAATGACGCCAAAAACATCAGTTTTAAAGTAGTGGTAGGGGACAAATACAAAGAGAGACATGCACACATTTGACAGGCTTCTATACATTTTCCATCTACTAAATTTACTCACACAGCATTGTTTGCCCAAGGCTATAGTGGAACACATTGATCCAAGGTGCTGTGCAGTGGAATTGAACCTGAAAGCACATGGTTGCAAAGCAAGCTTCTTAAATACACAACCATTCGTGTGCCTGAACATATATTGATTGGCAATTGACCCTATTAATTGGTTATTGGATATTGATTAGTGTGTTTGTGTTTAGATTGATTTTATTGATTTATAATATGAGACTAGCTAGAATGTGCTTTCTTTGAGGTTCATACCTGGAAAAAGAGCTAAATTTGATGTTACAGGAACCAAATACTGCAGCCTGATTTATTGTCTTTTGTATTCCATTCTGTATTAAATAGTAACAGCAAAGTGGCTGGAACTTCAGAGATTTATGTGTCTTGTCTGGATACGAACTGACATTCATGTCTCTCATAAATATATGTTAGAAGTGCTTAAGACATTTCTACATCTACATATATTCAAGAAAATTTACTTCTACTACTCATGGTCAACTTGACTATTTGTGCATATATGTGTGTGTATATGTATGTGCATGTGTGTGTGTGTGTGTGTATATATATGTATGTATGTTTACATATTTGTATACATTTATATATTTATAGGTCTGTATATTTGTATTTAAATGTTCCAGTTTTTCAGTGAAAGTATATTTTTTTTATTTAAGCTGTATTCTTTTCTCACAAATTGAGTTTTACACCTTTCAGGGAAGAACAATCCAGTGTTCTGGCTGATTTTTATGTATTTCAGAGTTGTTTTTTTTTTTATTTTTTATTGATGGCTATCATTTTTATTGGCTGTTTTTAATATTGTTTTATTGAGATATTATCTCTAGTTTCCATCATTTCCAATATATATAATGTGTGTGTGTGTGCGTTTATATTTATATATATATATATATATATATATAATATATATATATATATATAGAGAGAGAGAGAGAGAGAGAGAGAGAGAGAGAGAGAGAGGATTCAATACAATCAAGGAAGATCAATGCATAGAATGCCAGAAATGGCTAGGTACAATAACATAGAGTTCATAGTGAGGTGTGTATATATGTATATAATATATATATGTGTGTGTGTGTGTGCGTATGTAAATTTGTGTATGTGTATATATATATATATATATACACATATATATATATATATATATATATATGTAAATGGATGTTTGTGTGTGTATATATATATATGTGTGTGTGTGTGTATATATGTAAATGTGTGTATATATATATATATATAATCAAGGAAAGGTAATAAACCTCATTAAGGGATCATAAATCCAATGAAAATACTGGTTAGTTACTAATCCATAGTAAGTTCAACTATAAGGTAACCATAAAAACCGTGGTTCATATATTTATATATTTAAAGAATAAGAAGAAAATGGAGAGGTAATTAATAAAATTATTTATTAATTATAAAATATGACAGCATCTCTGACAGCTGTTTCGTTTCAGAAATCTTTAGATAATTAAATTATAAAATTAAAATCATTATAAGATGAATCTCTTCAAAGGTAGTAAAGATATACCGATTAGAAATACATGATGAGATAATGGCTATAAAAGAGATTCATCTTATAATGATGTTAATTTTATAAATTAATTATCTAAAGATTTCTGAATCGAAACAGCTGTCAGAGACATCATATTTTATAATTAAATAATTTTACTAATTACCTCTCCATTTTTCTCCTTATTCATTAAATATATATATATATATATATATATATATATATAATTGAAAATAAATGTCCAACCGTACTCCATGTTAACTCCAAATTTTGTCAATTATCTATTCACATACGGCAGATGCCCAAACACAAACCTGGAAGTACGTATAATACTTACTACTGGTTAGCACAGGGTAAATCTGAAGGTGGATGAACTTTACCCTGTACTCTACTATGTTCTTAACAGAGTATATCATAACTACATACATATATATATATATATATATATATATATATGTGTATATAAATCTATGTGTTTAAATGTATATATGTAAATCTGTTTGTGTATATATTTCAGAGTGTGTATGTATATGTGTATACATACACATACTCACATTTATGTATAGAGTTGAACATTAATTTCCTCATATTTCCAGACACATGCTTGCTTTCTGTTCTCAGTACTCACCACTTTGCTTTTGTAATATTCATTTCAAATTAGTTTCTAACTATAATTACTTGGAAAGATTTTACTTCATTTTAATATATAATACTTTATTATATTTGCTTAGTCTCTTTGTTTTCTTGATACAATAAACCTTGAATGTATTGTGTTTATAATTTCATTTGCAATATGATAAACCTTGTCTTTATTAATATATAATTTCATTTATATTCTGAATATATATATATAAGAAACTATGCTTTCGTTAATTTGCAACTTTTTTGGACATTTTCTGTATTTTTCATTGTTTTAAATTTAATAAAATTTTGAAGATATATATGTTAGTGTGTGTGTGCATATATATATATATATATATATATATATATGTGTGTGAGGTTGTATATGCAGGTATATATACATGTATGTGTGTATGTCTATATGTGTGCATATATATTTATATATGTTCATGTAATACCTGATACATCAATGAGATTTTTGTTATCTTATCATCATAAAATATAGATAACATTATTCTACTTTTTTTACTATATATTTGCAGCCAGTGTGGTGTGGCCATGCTGGATCAGTGCTTCATTATTACATTTCTTAAAAATAACTTCTCTTCTGCAGATCATCGACCAATTGAGTCACGAAACCATCTGACTACGGCTGAATTTATTCCGACTCCCATTTTTATCGGTTCGCTGGTTTTTGTCTTCCTGTTGGCAAGTGGGCTTGGTTTCATTGTCGGTTTTAAAGTGAGCACCTGCAAAGATTCTCAGGACAATGACTCGACGATTGATGATGCTACGGCAAATCTGCGTGTCCACCAAGAAAATGACCACTACTACGCCAAACCAGATAATCGTGCTCCGACGAAATACAACAACTACTGGGACGGCTCTCCAAGAGCTGGCAAAGTACCAAACAATGGTTCTGAATTCCGACCTGTGAACACTTATACAAATGTCAAAGGGAAGACCTATTTATAGCCAAGTGAAAAATGGAAAGAAAAAAAAAAACTAATAAAGAAATAAAAAACAAAAATAAAATATAAATAACAAAAGCAAAAAAATCCAAATAACCAAAATAAAACAAAAAATACAAAAATGAAACAAAAACAAAAAAATATCTAAAGGGGGAAAGACACAACTCCACTGTGAAAGGAGAGGGGGGACTTTCATTATCAGTAATTAAGAATTATTATGATTGATCACTGTCATCATAATTATTGATTATTTATGATTACAGCTATGATTTCTTTTTTAATGTCTTAGTCAGTTCCTATTATCATTATTACTATTATTTATTATTATCAATATTATTTTTATTTTTATTATTATGATTATTTTAATGAAAGGGAAGATGGAGATTTTAGCAGAAATACTTGAGAGCTGCATCAGTTTTTTAGTCTTGTCTCTCTCTCTCTCTCTTTATATATATATTGCTATCTTCATTCTGTGTTCAAATCCCACCAGTGGTAGTTATTTTGTTTTGTTTTGTTTTTTTGCCTTTCATTCCTCTGGTGTTGGTACTGGTGGCTGTGGCAAAAGGTTGATAAAAACATGTACCCAGTTGATAAAAAATAAGTACCCCCCTTATAACATTAAATGTTGGTAGTGTTCATTCAATCAACTATTAATTATTAACTAAAGCTCTTCTCTTGAACTATTGGGCTTTGTGCTTATATAAAGAGGAGGAGGAGGAGGGGATGATGAAGGAAAAAAATAAACATTGCCAAATAATAAAAAAGAAAGAAAAGTCTTTTTGTTTTTCTGGCTCCTGGTAAACCTTCTTCAGTGATAAGAATTTTGGCAACCCAGTTTCAGTTCCTGTTTGTAACTGTTTCACATGTATTTAACACATCACTTTTCTTTCTTTTTTATCTTTTCTTTTTTATCTTTGCTCCAGAGGTGGGAAGGCTGGAAGGTAAAAAAAAAATACGATTATAATTAATATAGAATGACCATAAATATCAAGGTGTTACCATTTCTCTCACTACATGCCTAACCCTATAGAATACACATAAACCTTCCCTTTAGAACTTTTGCTGGGCTGGTTGAGGCAAATGAAAATAATAGGAAACAACGTTCATCATCGTCATCATCATGGTGATGGGGTGGCTGTATTGTTAGTGTCAGACAAAATGCCTCGCTATATTCTGAGTTCAAATCCCACCGATGTCAACTTTACCTTTCATACTTCTGGGGTCAATAAAATAAAGTATCAGTTATGTGCTGCAGACAACAGAGAATCGACTATTTCCTCTTTTCAAATTCATCACCTTGTGCCATTAATTGGAGGAGAAGGAACAGTTGATTCTATATTAATGTCATCATCTTTATTATGATTATAATTATTATTGTCATCATTATTGTTATGATTATAATTATTATTATCATCATTATTATTATTATTAAATTGGTAAGCTGCCAGAATCATTTGTACATTGGGCAGAATGCTTAGTGGTATTTTGTTTGCCTTTACAATCTGAGTTCAAATTCTGCCAAGGTCAACTTTGCCTTTCATCCTTTCAAAGTTGATAAAATAAGTACCAGCTGAGCACTGGGGTTGATGTATTCAACTAGCTCCTTCCTCCAAAATTATTATTATTATTATTATGACTACTATAAATATTTTTTCTCTTTTTTTGATTGATCTTTAACCTCATCTTTTTCTGCTTCTCAATGTCTTATATTTTCTTACTAAAAGAAAAGATAATATTTATGTTCCTTAACAACAACAGCAGCAACAAGAACTTCAACAAACAAGAAACAAACCCCAACTACAATCAAAATAAATTTATAATTAATTCAGAAGAGAAAATACAAAAGTGATACATACACAGAGTATATATATATATATGTATATATAATATGAGTATATCTGTGTTTTTCATCTTGCTTGCATTTTTTTTTCTCCATTAATTTTGTCAAGTGTGAGGAAGTAGGAGTGCTTAAGAAGGGGAATGATGTTGATATGATCATTAATAAACATTAGTGTATCCCTGCTACTTTCCTGATTGGGTGTCATATGAATGAGAAGATTCATCGATACATGCTGCAGAGGTTGAAATTGAAACGAGTTTCACCTGAAGATCACACAGTAGCTTGAAACTTGAGTCATGAGACAAACTCTCAGCTTCATTTTCAATTAAAGAAAAACTTTATATATAAATTGTATAAAGGATCATAGGTGAGGCCAGAACAATGCGAAGTAAAAGCAAAAAGCAAATCACAAGAAAACAAATATGTGAATTAATGTAGACTTACTTTGCATTCAATATTTTGGGGTTATGATCTCATCCTCAAGAAATCAATGAATGGGTTCATAACCCCGAAATATTGAATGCAAGGTAAGTCTACATTAATTCACATATTTGTTTTCTTATGATTTGCCTTGCTTTTAATTCACATTTTTCAGGCTTTACCCACGATCCTTTATATAATATATTCTACACAATGCTTCATAGTAACTATTCCATAGATATATGTATATTTATATATAGTGACAAAGGTGGTCCTCAGATGTGTTTGATCATAACTGAGTCAGGTCTCAGCTGAGGCTGAATGATGTGCAGAAAAGATTCACAGCCTACTGCTTCCTTTTACTGACCTTCTCATCACTTTTTGCTGTCATTTTGTTGTCTGCATCATCCTACCGATCACCCAGTCACTGCTACCATCACCACCTTCATTTACATTAACTGGGAGTTTGCAAGATGCAGAGAGCAAGGAGAGTTTGTAAAGCATGCAATTTCTCTCCCCCTTGTAGCTCAGCATCGCATTGGTTGTCACTTTGCACCACCTGAATCAAAGAAATAGCCCCATACTCAGCTGATCAAGATGCTCACCCTGAAATTATTTCCTGCTGTCTTAAAAGGTAAGGACACATTGCCTAATGTAGTTAGAGATATGCTATATCTGGAAATGAATCGAGATAGTTATGGCTGGAATGCCTTTAATGATAGGGTTTACTGCTTGATCAAGGTTGAGCGTGGGCCAAACAAATACAACAAACCTTTTTCTACTGCAGCTCCTTCTACTTCATTAGGCCGTAATTACTAAGGCTAATACCACTATCACCTCTACAACTATCTCCATTGTGAGCTGCTGTGTGTTAAGAGTGGGAAGGAGTCATGGTGGGTGTATAGGGTTGTTTTGAGTGACTGATGATTAATGAGGCCATCAACATCCGATATTATAACTGCTGTTACTATCACTGCTCTGTGTGTGTGTGTGAATGATAAACATGCATTACCCAATGCATATAGACTGTTCTTGGTTCACTATCACCACAATTACTAGCACCATATTTGCCGTGAGGGTATAGGTGTGATTGTGTGTCTGCAGGGTGGGAGATATGTAATTAATTAGCTGAACTTCTCTTCATCTCTTTCCACTACTCTCACAACCAAGACCCTGTGAAACTACCTGGCCACTGGTACCATATCTGCTGTGATATATGATAAGTGTGTGAAGGGCTGAAGAGAGTGGAGTTATTCTGAACCTTTTCCCCATTACACCTGACCAACACTTGAGGTCACTTCATCTGCTAAAAATAGGAACCAAGTCTCCTTCTAATCACACCATACCATCTTAGAAAAGGATATGTTGGGTTAATGTCCTCCTGGCTTCTTTGTACCCAGGGATGGTCATGCCTGGAAGCCCTTTGGTCTGCTTGGTCACGGCTGACCTGAAACTGAACAGCTATAACAATCATAACCAAAGAAGCCAATGAGGACCCCTGACATGTTAGAAATTCAAGCCAAATCTTATTTCATATTGCCATCATGAAAAAAAAAAATGTTATGGTTGAAGCATCTTTGATCATATCTGCTTGTTTCAGTGTGATCCAGAGCTAAGCATCCTCACCATGATCCAATCACTTTTGTCTGTGATCATCCCTTACCATTTTTGATGTGAGATTGTGTATATATATTAAAGAGTAGTGATAGTAGATGGAGTGGGGAGAGGGTATCATTGATTCCCTTTCCACTCCTTTTCTCAATACACTTGACTGCTTTTATGATGACTAACACCATCATTATTATATTAACTCTGACTAATACTATTAACATCTTGATGTGTAGGTGTAGTAAAGGGTACCATGACTGTTATGTAGCTTATTGTTTGACCTCCTCCTCTTACCTGACTGACACTCCTACTACCACAATAGGGACTTCCACCACCATTATCATTATCATCATCGTCATCAACACTGCTTCTACTGCAACTAATCCCAACATTCATTGTGTCTAGTACGAGATTGTACCAGAGGTTTATGTACTTAATTAATTAACAAATATACTCATCATCACATTTATCAATACTGAGCGACTACTGACCAACCATTCTATCCACTCAAGACTGTATTAACATTATTATAGGCCACAAAGCAATGCACTAGAGCCTCTATCCACACATCTGTGGCATACATAGCTTAGCGTTGGACACCTTAGACCTATGGGATTCCCAAATAGCAGCTCAGGGTTTCCATGCCTTATTGCAGCACTGCTATCCAATGATCACTAACCACCTAAAACTACAGTTGCTATAGCTACTCACCCATCAACTGTGACTAATCAAAGTGACTCTTATAAAGTTTGCTATGAGCACAGGTAATATTTTGAGGACCAATGATGTTTGAACTTTTTGATGAAGGAATCTTTCTGAATTGTTGGATAATTTTGGCCCCTATTCATATTAAAATTAAAATGCTTATTTTGTGAGATTTAAAATTTTGTTTTCTTCTTTTTTTTTTTTTAATACAGTACATCGAGTTGTATATCTGTAGTATCACTACTGGGGTGAGGCCTACCACTACACATTCACATGAATGGATTCTTTGTAATGGTCATAACTATGTTAAAGTACATCCTAGGTGTTCATATATTCACATGAGCATATTTATACATGTTTGAATATATGTTTATCTATACGTGTGTGTGTGTGTATATATATTTCATTACCAAGGATAGTATTGACAGTACTTTGATGATGGCTTGGACGTTTGAAACTTCGATGTCACTGTTAATCATATTCTTGTTGAAGAATAATGAATTTGTACTCCACCTAATGTAGAGAAATCCTTCAGTTTAGTGTAAAACTATTTTTTATTATTACATAGAAACAAACATTAATACATATTACTGAACATGCATACAGAATGTATGTGCTTTGCTTGTCTGCCAGCCGGCTGCGATTTAACATGGAGGAGATGACTCTTTCAAAGTGCTGTAATACACACACACACATATATATATATATATATATATATACGATCACGCAAATGTGCATTTATACATGCACACATGCTTATCTGTGTGCATGTATATGTGCATTCACATACTTAAATGCATATTTTAAGGTATGTAACGTCAGTGATATATCTTTTAAAGATATATATATATATATATACGGGCAGTAATGCATGCATATTTAGTAATTGCATTTTACTGAGCTTCAGTACTTTATCATAAATTATAAGCACATATATACGCAAACACATGAACATGTTGCATTTTACAAACATACGCACATGCATAAGTGCACATACAAATACACATATATACACACACACACAGAGCCTTAGTCATTCATTAAGTCATAATTCAACACTCTTTTGTCATTTAATTTTCTCATCATTTGTTAATGTTATTGTTGCTGCTGTTACTACTGCTAAATAGGAGTTAATGATACAGAATTTGTGATTGAAAAAAAATGAAAGAGAGGGACAAGACAAAAGACAAAATATTGTGGAAGGAAAATGGATTGTTTTAATATAGTTTTGCTATATATACATATGTGTGCGTGTGTGTGTGTGTGAGAGAGAGAGAGTGAAAGAGAGAGAATGAGGGAGAGTTAGTGTGTATGTATTATATTTCTTTTCTGGGAGATTTCTTCATTCATATTTTGATCAATGTTGTGAGACATATCTCATTTTTATCTACCTATCTATATGTATGCGTATCTATATATATATATATATATATATATAAATACATATATATACATATATATTTGTGCATATATACATATACATAGATTTATATGCATATATGTGTGTGTCTCTCTATATAGATGTATATGCATATATGTATATATGCATGGAAATGTGTGTGTGTGAGCATACAGATATATATTTGCATATACATGTTTTCTGCATATGTATGTGCATTTGCTTATACACACACACATGTATAGTCATGTGTATAAACATAAATACATATAACTATATTCTATACATACTTATGTATGTACATATGTATATGTGTGTGTTTGTGTATAAGTATATAAATATGTGCACATGTATATGGCTATTATACCTATGTATATAAACCTATACACATACGAATACACATGCATATATGTGTATATAGATATGTTTATATGTATGTACATATTTGTATATGTATATACACACATTTGTATATATTTTTATATGTACACACACATATATATATATACTTATATTTATATACATATACACATTATGCATATATATATACATATTTAAATATATGTAAAGATATGTATGTATATATATCATTTATTTATAAATATGTATATATATTTTTTTAGTTTTACACCTGCTTGGTGTATGTTTTTTGTGAATGTATATGTGTGTGTGTATGTATATATAATATATTATATATATATTTATATATATGTATATATATATATATATATATATATACACACACATACATATACATACACCTTATTTTTAAAATCTACCATTTTTTCCCTTCTATCTGGTTTGATCACAACATTCCAATGAATTTTTGCTAAATGGACAGAAGAATATAAATAAATGACAAAAAATAAATGATTAAAAAAATGAACAGCAATGAAGAAATGGAAAGTATTTGAGGACAGTAAGAAAGAAAATTTATAATAATGCAGGAAATAGAAAAGGAAGAAGGCTTGATAAACTTAAAGAATTATATCTTTGAAAAGTAAGAAATAAAAAGAAAAAAAGATTCTGTGAAAAAAAAAAATACCGAAATGCAAAAACATTTCTTGCATGTTCCCCTGTTCTTGAAACCTGTACAGTAACTCTTTTTAAAAGAAGTCATCCAAAAGAAAAGGGAATTTTTTTTTTTCCATTTTATGTTTTTCAACATATATATATATGTATATATATATATATATACATATGTATATATGTGTGTATATACATATATACTTTGTTCCTTGAAAATCACCCCTCCTCCCCCCTCAAAAGAGAAACAAAAATAACCCCAAAAGATCAATAGAAGAACATTCTATTCTGTGAAACATTAACAAAAACCCTCCTTCCATCAAATATATTTCACAAATGCTCCCCCCTCTATCCACTACCCAATGCTTCTCCTTCCTTCCCCTCTAATATTTTTTTTAGTAAAATATATTATGTAAATTTTCCCACCTTCCTTTCTTCCTGTCAAACATATACAATATACAAACTCAATCCCAACCAAGACTTAATACAAGTGACCCCATCCCCGTTTTTTGTAAATTCCGTTTTTCCCCCTTTAATGAAATACCCTTCCACATTCAAAAATAAAACAACCCCCAAGTCAAACGATTACAACTTTCTCATTTATGAGAATGATTCTTCTTTCGTCTACCGATTCTGGAAGAAATGTTTAATTTTGACCATTTTTAGGGCGATACATATTGCCAGTTTTAATTAAATTCTTGTTATAAATTCGTTTTATTTTGTTCTTTTATCTCTTCATTGTTTTACCTACATGCAATCACGTGATACATGAGTACAAAAATATCAATCTGTCTATCTATCCATACACATATGTGCATTTGTGTTTATATAACCAGGTGGGGAAAGCTAAGGGAATCATTACCTCTGCTGACAGCAAAGGTATTCTCTCACTATGTGAAGGGTAGATTATTTGATGCCTATGTATGAGTTGTGATGATGTATTGAATTAGGAGAATGTGCGAAGGCTGGAAAGTAATGTGTGATGTTAATGTGATTGAATAATTGCATGCAAATGAACTTTGAGAAAATGTGTTATAAAAGGAATCGGATGTGGAGTGAAAGAAAAAAAGGCTATGCTGGTATGGGCATGTGATAGCAGTAAACAGAAAGCTGTTCACTTTGGATGAGGGTGAGATCTGAACATAGACGCTACTACAGATGTCACCATTCTTGCTTCATTATTGCAACTGAAAGAAGTAGTAAGTCATTCAAGTGGAAGGAACTTGTGAAAGAGAAAGATATGGGATAAAGATGAATGGACTGAGACTCAAGAAGGAGTTTGACACTGGATTGTAAAATTATTATGTGGTGAAGCAGGACTGTGCTGTGAGAAAGAGACCTATAAAATAATGATTATGTATTATTGATGACTTAGTGTAGATTTAAAATACTAGTTTTTGTTGTTTTTTTCTTCTGCTAATTAACTTTTAATCCCTGATATGTAACTTGGGCAGAAACTACATTTCTACGTATAAGAGCAGATTTTTAAAGCATTCCCTTGGCCATTTTGAACTTCAGCCATTCTATGTGGTATGAAACTTATGATCCGACCACCATCATCATTCAACATCGGTTTTCCATGCTGACATGGGTTGGACGGTTTGACAGGGAGCTGTACCAGGTTCCATTTTACTGAGTGTCCTGGGTGCTTGTTATGTGTTACCATCACCAGTGCTTTTTACTTGGTATCAGCCAGGTCACCAAGTACTTTGCACGACAAAAAAAACCCTCAACTGAGGAAGGGAAGTAGTATTGAGGGGATATGAGTATGTGCCAGTTGAGAAATTTAAGGTATAGAGGGTGCAGATCTAGGTGTCTTGCTGTAGAGGAGATACGTGGATATCCCAGTCGGAAAACAGTGAGTTAGAGAGTGATAGTGAAAAAGATGATGGCGAAGATATGTTGGGACATACACTCGAAGCACATTAGGGTGGTAGTGAAACTAGGTGAGGCTCTTGAGTTGGGTGGGTGGATTTGATGCAGTGATCACAGCAAATAATGAAGAGAAATACAGGATGAAGGTTGTGATAGATATGTGAGGACATTGAGGATGATATCAGGTAAATGAGGTGTTGATGATGGAGAGCAGCACAGGGAGTGGGTAGAAGGCGCAGAAATGAGGAGGTCATTGGTGAAGACAGTAGATCGGAGAAAAGGTAATTGAGAAAGCCAAGGGTGTAGTATGTGCCATCTCTGTTCTCAGGTGTTGTCTTCAATACTGATGTAGCTGATATAACCTTCACTTTTGCTGCCAGACATTCCTACATTCTTGGTATCTCCACTTATAGTTTAGCATATTTTTTGTTCTTTGCGGTATTTTTATCTAAAGGAATTGCAACGTCTATTGTGATGCATTCTCTTTTCCAAGTCATGTATAGTATTTGGGCTACGCTGTTCAATTAGTCTGGATGTCAAAATCCCATAGAATATTTGATTTACTATGTACAGTTAGAGTCGCTTCTGCTACATGATCGTACTACTTATAAGAAGTATTCTGTCCACTTTTATTTTTATTCATTTATTCTTTTTTTTTTTAAGTGACCACTGTCTGTCGTTGGCTTATTAAAAATAGAAAGCAATCGTAAGGAACAAAGAGCGAATTAAGTCATCGCCTAGGTGAAAGTGCTGAGTGAAAAGAGAATAAATTGCATGGAAATAAACGAAATTAACTTGAAAGTGTATGGTATGAACAATATAAATGATGAGATTGGCAATATACATTTGATGGAATTGTTATTAAATGCAGAAATGGGCCAAGGGGTCAGACGAAATCTATCCCAGAAAGGTCAAGCAGAAATGGCGAACACTTACGTCACTTCTGTCATATATTACCGCCTGACTGTTGTGCATTGCCCCAGTTCACGTCTTACCTAACTGGAGCGTCCGTTCTTCATTTTTCTGTGGAGGAGATGAATTCCACTGGTCAGTATCACCATTTGTTGTCAACACCCACTCAGTAGAGGACTGGACAAAATGTGGCAGATGATCCAAAGACATACGCTATTTCCTTGACGGTGAGCAGGTGTGATCGCCGTTTGTCTGACTCACTTTTCCACAGTTCGTCTATTTGACAAAGTCACAGTTTTGGATCCAATATAGACCAAGAGAAAGTGTCTGGTATATCGAGTGACTTGGGACGCTCACAGCCCTCTGTCAGTCGGGTCATACAAGTAGAAATTTCACCACAGCGTTCTGTGGCGGGCAACAGCGACGATATACTCGAGATCTTTCGAATCATGACTCGTGTTGCAGCACGAGAAATCCTTGGCCTGGCAGTACTACTGGGAGATGGGCATTGCCGATTCGAGTTAAATTTGTAGCAAATTAGTTGAAAATTGTAAATGGCAAGGACGGTTCAAGTGAACAGACTTGCTCTGAGTGAGTGCCTGTTGATTTAGGAATGAAAATAGGAATAAGGCAATTGCCCTGGAGTTTAGTGTGTGTGTGGTTTGGTGGTGGTGGGAGTTCCACGAACAACCCCGTGAGGAGTTCATACATCACTTTGGTGGTGGTGGTGATGGTAGGTGGAATTATTTCTTGTTTGAACTTTTGTTTGTTATCACACTTTTATGTAACCTCACGTTATAAACATCCTGTACTATTCTCGATCTTTCTGTGAACCCTCAATGATCAATAAAGAAAACATTATTACATGGGGAAACAAGGTGGCAGAATTGTTAGGGCGTGGAACAATGTCTTAGAGTAGTTCTTGCGGTTCAAATCTTGCCGAGGCGAGCGTCGTCTCCCATCCACTCGGTGTCGACAATATAAAGTACCAGTCAAGTACTGGAGTCAATGGCATCGACTAATTCCTTCTCAAAATTGCTGGCCTTGCGCCTAAATTAGAAGCAATTATTTTAGGGCGGTGAATTGACAGAATTACTGGAGCGTCGGATAAAATGCCTTGCCATATTTGATTTTGGCATTTGATTATGAATAAATTACAAACAATTATTATATTCTACAAATTAAAGATTCGTTACAATATTTGGTTTCACCAGAAACGATATTTAAAAAAAAATGTAAGTTCGCAAAATATCGCAAAGAACACATGTCCTTGAACATAAAACCCTCTAACGATAAAGATCTAAACAGTTTGATATACGTGGAAAAGAAATTTGTACTATCTCCCTGCCCCTGTCTGACTGTGGAAGCACTCCGTCGGTTACGACGATGAGGGTTCCGGTTGATCCGAATCCTGTCTGACTATATATGTATCTCACACACTCTCTCTCTCTCCCTCTCATATATACGTGTGTGTATGTGTATCTCTTATCGGCCTATAGCAGTACCATGTTTTTTTTCTACAAGTATTTGTTTAGGGTCCACAATAGAGCAAGCAGTCTTAATATTAATTCGTGTAACACGAATAACGATTAATACCGTCACAACATTAAAATGTAGTTAGTTATTTACTATTAGCTGTCTTTCTTTTTATTTTTCCTTTTTTTATGCTAGTGTGAGAAGTATTTTTCGGTTTGTAAATATTTATACTTATTTTCGTTATTATTTATACTCTTTAATGCTAGCACTTTATACTTCAACTCTAAATGGGATTTAGATGAGTTTTCAGCGGCAAAATTGTTTACAAATGCTTCTGCTAACTTCCGATTGAAGTCGAGTTCTAACAAACCCCTAATTACATAGTTTCACTATTGATTAGCGATCGACCAAGAACGATGGTCGAATTAAATCTATAAATCTATAACGAAGGGCGTAAAAATTGCAGTGCCGAAACTTGTCTTTTCTCCAGCAAGACCATAGACCCTGCGTAGTTTGTTTCTCTGTTCGCTTACGGCAAGGTGTGAACTAGAGCAGGAGAGCAAGAAAGGGGGGTAGATATAGAAGAATGGGTTGCTAGATGTCGGTTGTTGGTATGGAGATTGACTAGGAAAAGTAGCATTAGTGATGTAATTGGGAAGGGAAAATGATGGGGTAGCGATAGAGAGGTGAAAGAGTATAATAGAAGTGGGATGGAGTGAGTATTATGCGAGAACGATAGAAAGAGAGAGAGAGAGGGATAGCGATGAATAGCAATATTGATGTGTGATAGTAAGGGTAGCTGATGAACAATAATGATTAGGGAATGCAACAGAGAGACAGATGTTAATGAATAACAAAAAAAAAAAAGTAACGAGACAGAGAGAAGCTAGCAATAATGAATATATCCAGATCTGATATCAACCCTCATTATACAGGTGGCGTGATGGTAAAGTGGTAGGGTCATAAAAGGATAATAGTGATTTGGGAAGTTAAATGCGAGTACATCTAGATTCCAACCACTATTAGTACTATTTTTACACCCGTTTTGCTATTCTTGATTGAATGGGTAGCACTTCTCCAACACCGCAGATCGCCGCTTTTGGTTCTTCGTCATCTCCATCGCGAGGTTCAGATTCATGAGATAAGTTTTCGTCATTCCATTCTCTATCTTCCTGTGTCCCCTTCTATTACAGGTACCATCCACTTGAAGCTCACCGACAATTTAGGTGCAAAAATAATGACGGTTTTTATTTTAAAATTTGATGCTTATTTTGGAATAAACTTTCATTTAACTATGTTCATGTAACACACCATTTTGAAGTGCAGATTTTTTTTTATTGATTTGTGGTAATAGTTTTGCATTTACTGTTTCTTCTTGTTTATTTTAAGCTGTCAATAAAAAGCGAAGAAGAAAAACCCCAGTAAATTTGAGCGATTGTATTGTACGAGTTCAAAATGGAACTTAAAACGGTAGAAACTGGTTGCAATATCATCCAAACGTTTAGTCAAAGGAACGTCAAGAAAAGTGCAGCCCAGTATTGGTTCCACAGAGTAAAGACGCGAGCCTCGAGGAAAGTCGTGGCTGACCTTCAATCACTTGAAAGCCAGTGCTGAAATGAGCCACGTAATAAAAAAAAAAAAAAAAGCGAGAAATTGTAAAGGAACTAAACGGTAACCATTCAATAATTGTTCGACATTTGTACCACAGAGGATGTTATAGAAAAATGGTGTCACATGAGCTGAACGGAAATCTTTTAAAATCGCCATTAAGAAGTTTGCTCTGAACTTCTTTTGCATATCAAAAGCCATCTATTTCTCGATCTTACTATAAAGTGTGACAAAAATGGAAGTCTATACGGTAGCTATCAACATTCCGCACATTGTCGGGATTGAGCTGAAGCTACCCATTACATTCTCAAACAGAAGCCACATTAAAAAGATATATATTTCTTTATTGCCCACAAGGGGCTAAACATAGAGGGGACAGACAAAGGGATTGAGTCGATTACATCGACCCCGGTGCGTAAATGGTACTTTATTTATCGATCCCTAAAGGATGAAAGGCAAAGTCGACCTCGGCGGAATTTGAGCTCAGAACGTAACGGCAGACGAAATACCGCTAAGCATTTCGCCCGGCGTGCTAACGTTTCTGCCAGCTCGCCGCCTTCAACATTAAAAGTATATAGTCATGGTTTGGTTGTCGCTAAGTAGAATCATCTAACACTATTTCTTGAATTTTGATGAAAAAAAAAATGCAGCTGAGGCGTATGATGAAGATCCGATAAAATACATCAAAAGTTCAACGTTTACATCCAGCATTGGCTAAATGGAAAGGACCAATTCTTCGTCATGACAAACACCAGACCCCATGACCCACAAATGACTGCAGAAATTAAATGAAATGGACTACAAAATTTGGTACAGGACTTCAACAACTAGGAAATAACTCAAAATACCATAGAGTAATCCGTCAAAATCAGGATTCTATAATTCTGTGCCATCAGAAAAACGAACATGCTTCTTCTTGTCAGAAATGTGTAGATTCTAATGGCTATGCTTTTCTGTTAATAAAGTTTATCAGCTGAGATATATTCTTTTATAGCTGATAGAAACTTGCAATTACTTTTCCCACCTACCGGATGAAACTGTTCCTACACATAATATTCATCACATGTAGCAGTACAGTTTTACTTCTTACATATTACATTTGATTCCATTACATGCAGCTTCTCTCTCAGCTCATTTATGATTCGTCCCTCGTACACACTAACATTACACATCCATTGGAGTATGCACGTTTTATTCTTTCTAGTCGTGGCAAAACTAACGGCATTCAAACCCTATATTTTCCCTATCTTGCAATATCTCACTTCGTTTACAAACGCCGTGCAATCCGTCTTTTACTCTGAGAGAAAACCCCTTTGTTGCCAGCAGAAGATATATGTACCCTGAACTTTTTCCACCCCGTTCTTTAATCTGATTTTAAATCACTATGCTTTTAAATCACCCATCTCCACTGTCAAGTATATGACCTAGGTAACAAAAGCCACCAACTACTTCTAGACGCCATCCGAATATTTGAAAGAATCTATTTCAGGTGAACTCTTACCACTAACTGCTCCTGTACATCCATCATATACGAAGCCTACCTTCTCTTTTATCTGTTTTTGATCCCGCTACACCTCTTAAGCGCTTCTATAGTTTACAGAGAATATATCGCATGAAATATCTATTCCCACCCACACACATTTCTTTTGGCTTGTCGTACATGGCTATTTTTCTACAGACAGCAGAATCTTGCCTTATATATAGAACTTTGCTTCTTCGCAACATTTCAACTACTAAAAGAGGAAATATTCAAGATATAACTCTCTAAAATAAAGGGAGCGCCTGGAATATTTTTGAGTGACTGGGGTAAAATTTTGGCATCAAAAACTAAATATATCTTCGATGTGGAGCTGCGCTCATATTACAAATATTTCCTCATGTTGTCCCGAGCGTGTTAGAACATATTTCATTATCTTAAGGCTTAAATGATTTTTCAGTATCCCAACATAAAACAGACGTGAATATCAAAAATTTCAAACAATTACCGTGTAGGTTCTTTGGGAAAATGATGCACTTGGAGCCTGGGGTATCAAACTCTTTCATTGTTCAATAATTAAAATATACTTTAAAGGCTTGAGATATCCCTGGTAGTACCCCAGCATTGGCCACATGCCACTGGCTAAAGCAGTAAAAGAAAGCGGGTGTGGACATTATATATATATATATTTGTGTGTGTACGAGTGTATGTATAATATATATGTGTGTGTATCTTTTATCTTTTACTTGTTTCAGTCATTAGACTGCGGCCATGCAGGAGCACCGCTAAGTTATGGAGCCGTAAATGCTGGAGCTTTCTACTAAGTTATGGAGACGTAAGTATGCCGACACCGGTTGTTAAGTGGTAGTGGGGGACAAACACACACACACGTATGTATATATAAGAAAAGGCATAAGTAATGGACTTTACATATTTATTTGTGCGTCGATCTATTGAGCAAATTGAACTATGAACCCACCAACGATGTATATCTGAAGCAGCTGTAGATCTATGCACAAATAAATAAGTATGTATACCTTTTCTTGTATATCACTCTGTGAGAAATACCATATTAACTGGCAAATGCATCCACGGATTTACAAAGTCAATTGATGATGGATTTCAGCTTCGGATCTTGTCTGAAGATTTCCTATATATATATATATATATATATATGTATATACATGTGTGTGTGAAACGTTTTATCTATCCGCCTACCTACCTATCCACTTATACAGATACAAACACACATATACCACACATGTTCTTATCCAAAATACGAAAGTGCTTAATATTCACAGATGTTAGAAGAGTGCTGAGTCAGTTTCATGCGTACTACGTGTAAGCTAAACAAGGTTACAGTCATACATCTACAGGTTTAGATTAATAAGTCCTAATGCTGGCTGTCTTTAAGAGCGGATTGAGAAGAAATAACGTATGACGCTGAATAGATCGAATTTCACTTGACATTTTTAGATGGTCACATGTACTTTTACGTCAAGTTCCATCATTTTACATAAAAAGACTGACTTAACGTTTATGTGATGGACGGCATTATTAGTTATTAATTTCATTTTTTCTTGTGTGTATGCTTGAGATTAAATGGCAACTCGACAAAATGTTGAATTTATCCTTATGACAAAAACCACTATTCTTAAATATTCACGCTTTTGTTCTGCGTTGAGCCAGTTATTCATATTTTGGACTCCAAATATATTTGAAGATTGCTGTGGTGTTTTCTGGGTACCAGAATGGAGTGAATTCATGATTTGGTGCATGATATTTTAAAAAGATTGCTCAGGGAGGCCTATGTAACTAAATGAATTGTAGAAACGTAAGCACAATAATGTTTTTTTCTCTAGCCATTTATCCAAATGTGAACATAGATGGATTTTTAAGGTGACGCCTTTTCACCCTTTACTTTTTGTCATCACTCTTTTACGAATATCATCGGCATCGATAAAGGTGAAAATGGGATGCAAGTTATAGAAAAATAAAAAAATGATCTTAACACGTTCATACCAGGTGTCGTTTATGGACGATTTGAAATTCTTTACAACGTTTAAAACACTACTAGAAAAAAGTTATGGAATTTAGTGTTTCAAAATATGCAGTAGTTAATAAGGAACAAGGGAAGAGGTACCGTGCAGTTGATATTGAATTATTAACTAAACGATTGGATGACTCAAGTAATGATGGTTACAAGTGCCTAGGAATTTTAGCGCTAGGTGATATATTGCACGATGCAATAAAAAAAATGTAGAAATACCTATCCGTAGAGACTAAAAGAACTCCAAGCTTCTTACGTAGAATTTGATTCTTACTGTGAGCATTTGAACTATGATACGGTACATTGCCAACATCCTTAAGTGGATCAAGACCACAGAACAGAACAAAACAACTTATGTCAATGAAGTTATACCAAAAACAAATTTGAATGAGCTATACTCAAAACACAGAGCTGGAGAAAGTGTGGCAATATGTCGAGAATGAGAGGCGAACCATTATAAATAATGAGCAACATTTTACAAAAATGGGGTGAAAAAAGGAAAGACAGGATGTAATAGTTTAAATGGTATGATTCTATGGGGGAAAGAGTGACATTATCTGGGGTCATTATATGGCCAATATGAAGACAAACATCTGGGTTACAGACGGAAATGCTTTTTTTCATTGCATTTCTTCACTGATTTAAAGAGGGAAATTGAAGCACTGCTGATATCTGTTCAAGATTATGCTTTTGTTTACTAAACCGGCGATTTGGTGGAAGTGAGAAATACCGAATTTGTGGAATTGGTGCGCAAAACGTCACCCTCATAGAAAGACCGTGCACAATGCTAGCTCAAAAAGTATGGATGACAGATGTCTGGTAAGTGGTACCAGCATTTTCCAGAAACACGTCTTGTTGACTTGATGACAGAGACAAACCTATAATATGTTAGACTGCACTTTTCAAACAGATCACAGGCTTGAATAAAACAGAGCTGACATTGAGTTCCGAGCAGAAATAGATGTGAATATTATAATATTGATGTTATCATTTGAGAAGCCAAAACATAAATTTGAAAGAAACTAGGGAAAAAAGTAACACCTAGATTAACTTGGAAATCTAAATTGTGCGAATTTGGTCAGTACTACATAACAATATCAAAATAATCTCTTTTGAATAGCTTTAGGCTCAGTATTCTTGAAGCCAAAAAGGTATCTTGAGTAAACAGATTTCGGAAAATGAATTATTCTTCTTCATATGTTTGCTTTGTCGGCCAATGCACAAATACTCAGAAAAGTTGTCTAAGGTCCTTGTTTAGACTCAACAGGAAACAGAAGATCCCGTAGTCATCATAAGTACTATGCAAATCATAGAAATTATAATTGCATGTCTACAATAAATTCAAGGCCAATAACTCAGTATCGATTATATTGACACAAGTACGGGACTGTTAATTACTTTTATCAATAATAGAAAGGCAAAAGGTGAAGATGACCCCGGCGGAATCTGAATTCAGAAGCTGAAAAACGCAAAACACTTTTTCCGATGTACTAGTCAACTACCACGAATAATAACTAGTGGACAGGTGGAAATTCCACGGTGTAAGCCAGCAAATATGAAAACGTTAATATATTGAACACAAGCAAGGAATTCCAAAAAATTTTTTTGAAATCCACTCATTTAATCAAAACCGTACTTTAATCGAATATAATTCGCCATCCCAGGCTCAGTCGAAGTTACTTACTAATTGAGATTATTTTCATTTCTTTTCATTTCATTTCAGTGCGGCTACTATAGTTTGTAAACCAATTAATATATCTGCATATCTGTTGATATATCGATAAACTTACCTACATACGTTTCTACAACAGGCACAAGACCTGACAAGTTTTTTAGGGTTGGGGAGCTACTCAATTACATCGACCTTAGTGCTCAACTGGTACTTAGTTTATCGACTCCGAGAAGAAGAAAGGCAAAGTCAGTCTCGGTGGAGTTTGAACACTGAACGCAAAGACGGACGAAATACTACTAGGTATTTTGTCCGACGTGACAACGATTCTGGTTATAATTGAAATATAGATTGTATGAAAAGAAAACAAGAAAGAAACTAAGTTGCAAATTTACCGAGTGTAGAAGAAACTAAGAAAAAGAAAGCACTTAAGAGATATAAAAATCAGCTATACTGATTCAGAAAATTGAGTGACAAAACTAAATAAAAGTTAAATTTAAAAGTACATATATTTTATTGTTTAGTCAACGAGGTGTGCCCACGCTTCTCGCAGGGCCTCTATTGACATCTGGGGTAAAAATGAAAAGTGATATTGGTTTCGAATTATTTATAGATTCCATAAGAGTATAAATGAAATGGAATAGCTATTACTTGGAGTAAAAGAAAACAGGTTATGAGTGTTATTTTCATTAAAATTTTACTCCAAAAGAACTACTTTCTCGGGTCAACAAACTATTGTAAACTTATTTATCAAACAATACTAAATGAAGTATGAGGATTCTTTTCTTCACACAGTATTCAAAATTAATTGTTAAAATTAGAATATGTTAAAAATATTTGTTTACTTTGAAACTACTGTGGCTAAGAAGATTGTTATTCTTTCTTTAAAACAATAAATTTAGTCTCTCTCGCGCCTCCCACTTCCTCCGGTCATTCATTCTAAGTTTAAAGAGTTGTTACAAGTATATCGTTGAAGTTGAATTCACACTGTTTACTATATTCATAATCAAAAGACATCCAGTTTCCCCTGGTGGTTTATAATACCAAAGAAAAATTACCACTGGCAAACATGAGGAATAAAAGAATGTAAAGAAAATATGAATACGAAAACGTTTGTAATTGTCACTCTTGCATTTGTTTATCTTAGATGCAAGTATGCATAAAAAAAAATCTTTAAAAATTGGGAAATTTTTGCATGATATTTTAGCATGTTATTAAAGTAACGGGACACACAAATGAAAATTGTCACCATTATTTCTAACACACACACACACACACACACACACACACACAACAATAATATGAAACGGAGAAATAATACTATGAACTACGCACTGTAGTTGAACACAGATGTTTTATAGATCTCAAAATTATGTTAAAAATTAGTGAGAAACAAGTCAACTATATCGAACTGATGAGAAATCTGTAGTTACGCCATCCGGATTATAACTTTAGATTTCTACCAATAAATACTAGAGCGTTTGCCTAATCAGAAGATTATAGCTACAAACTATAAAAGGTATTGTCTAAATATATAAAACAGTCAGGAATTTCAGCATGCAAGATCCTAATATGCAATACAATCTATACTTGCGCCCATGCGTCCACGTGCGCATACAGACATAAAAAAAAAAGGATTAAAGATTATGTTGCCGATATATTCTCCTCCTGGATTGAACGCCAGTCCAAGGCAAGTGTACTCATTTTTATCAGCTGAGTAACGTGAAATGAAATGAGTTAAGAAAAATAACATTGAGTGGTTTGTTTGCATGTATTTAAATAAATAACATATAAGATTAATCTTTGATTTATTGAAATTATTTCCTCTTCCAGAGTGACCAACATTTTGGTAGTAATTCGTAATAACTCCAAATGAGAAAGGAAAGTAAGCACGCGCGAGTAAAGAATACTCCAGTGTTGATTTGCCATTATGGGAAATACAGTCTGATTTACTGAAGACGAGAGAACCGCCGCTGATATTTGATTCCATTTCAATAGATGTCATCAGCACAGCAATTATCCCATCGCATTTTCAGCATGAAAATTTGACATATACAAAAATGGCAACATATCTATCACCTTGGTAAGCTGCATAAAGGAAACGAAAATGTGCTAAGGGAGATAACTAAGAGTGGTCAGTGGAATGTGTTTAAATAACAAAAACTAATAAGGATATATTAAATAACATGGACAATAAATTCTTTTCACACACACACACATACATACATACATACGTACATACGTACATACATACATACATACATACATACATACATACATACATACATACATACATACATACATACATACATACATATACAAACGCCTTGAACGCTTAGGTAGTTGGCGTCGTCGATCCACCTGACCACCTCTCTGGGCCTCTACGCCAGGTACCAAGTGGTGTACAAGAGTACAACGAGCATGGCCGGTAACAGGACTGCACCGTAGTAGCAGGTCACTTGCTTGTTGACGTCGAATCGTTTTGTGATAGTACAGATCTTCTTGACTTCAGCAATCTTCAAGCCGTTGGTCCAGGACTCTTCCGCATCGTCAGTTATCCAACGCTCTGCTGCCCACGACTTCCCCGTATCTTTGGTACGGGAGGCAAAATGGGTTGCTAGCACTTTCCCAATATGCCACCCCAGTTTACAGACGGAAGGGACGATTTACTCTCCTTTTAACAGCCTACTACTGATGCGGATGCCATGTGTAAGTAAGAAGAATATATACACATACATACACACGTGCACACTGGCAGACAGACAGAAACACGTACTTACATACACATACGTACACGCAAACATATGCATATTTCTTTTATTAATGAGGTAATATTTCACAACGGTATTGGCTGTTATAGTCCCTTAGAACAATTAGGGGCCAGAAATGAAAAGTCTTAAAATTAAATTTGTTTTTAATAGGCCTTTAATTAAGAAAGTAAGGAAATAAAGAACATTAAACCTAGGGCCATAAAAAGTAATTTCCATCGCGTAATTGACATTTACATAGTATAACTGTTGATTCAGAACCATTTGCTACAGTTTAGTTGTGAGTGAGTTCTACCTTAATCTAATGACTCTCTCTCACTATATATACTCTGTCTTCCCTTCTCTGGATCTTTCCTTCTCCTATGTTTCCGACGAAGAGCTTCGCTCGAAACGTTAAACCCTCCTTCTTTCCTTCTTTCCTGAGCGTCCAATAATACTATATTTGTTCCACGTCCTCGCGTTATTGTGGTTTTTTTTTGTGCTTTCATGTTTGGATTAACTATATATATATATATATATATATATATATATATTATATATATATATATATATATATATATATATATATATATATATATTCCTTCTTTCCTTCTTTCCTGAGCGTCCAATAATACTTTATTTGTTCCACGTCCTTGCGTTGCTGTGTTTTTTTGTGTTTTCTTGTTTGGATTAACTTTATATATATACATACATATATATATATATATACATATATATATATATCACAATCAAGGAACGGCCATAATAGGCCATTCACCCACTAGAAATAACAGCCAAAGCTTCAACCGCAAATAAACATCAATTCCGTAAACCAGGAGAAAATTAAAAAAACATTTACCCTGTAATTTCTTATACGATGCACCGTTTCATCTACTGTTTAATGGTAAACTAACCTGATTAAATTAAATCAAGCCAATCTTCCATAGGCCCTTAGAATCATCAGTAAGAAATAGCCAAGTCGGAACAGATATTTTCACGAGGCATTTCCGACCCTGCCTCGGCAATATCTGACCTAAAATTTTCAAATCATCGCACTCGCGCCAAATTTATCGGCAGCAAATAAATATAAGCCGCCGATTCCATTACGGAATTAGCCAGAAAATTCATAATTAATCAATATAGGGTGGCAAAAAATTTTGTAGAATTTTTTCGCCACCAGCGGCCTAGTGGGAAAAAATTAATAGTCATAGACCATTTTTAAGTTCAACATCACAATCAAGGAACGGCCCTAATAGGCCATTCACCCACTAGAAATAACAGCCAAAGCTTCAACCGCAAATAAACATCAATTCCGTAAACCAGGAGAAAATTAAAAAACATTTACCCTGTAATTTCTAGATGCACCGTTTCATCTACTGTTTAATGGTAACTAACCTGATTAAATTAAATCAAGCCAATCTTCCATAGGCCCTAGAATCATCAGTAAGAAATAGCCAAGTCGGAACAGATATTTTCACGAGGCATTTCCGACCCTGCCTCGGCAATATCTGACCTAAAATTTTCAAATCATCGCACTCGCGCCAAATTTATCGGCAGCAAATAAATATAAGCCGCCGATTCAATTACGGAATTAGCCAGAAAATTCATAATTAATCAATATAGGGTGGCAAAAAATTTTGTAGAATTTTTTCGCCACCAGCGGCCTAGTGGAAAAAATTAAATAGTCATAGACCATTTTTAAGTTCAACATCACAATCAAGGAACGGCATAATAGGCCATTCACCCACTAGAAATAACAGCCAAAGCTCAAACCGCAAATAAACATCAATTCCGTAAACCAGGAGAAAATTAAAAAACATTTACCCTGTAATTTCTTATACGATGCACCGTTTCATCTACTGTTTAATGGTAAACTAACCTGATTAAATTAAATCAAGCCAATCTTCCATAGGCCCTTAGAATCATCAGTAAGAAATAGCCAAGTCGGAACAGATATTTTCACGAGGCATTTCCGACCCTGCCTCGGCAATATCTGACCTAAAATTTTCAAATCATCGCACTCGCGCCAATTTTCGGCAGCAAATAAATATAAGCCGCCGATTCCATTACGAATTAGCCAGAAATTTCATATTAATCAATATAGGGTGGCAAAAAATTTTGTAGAATTTTTTCGCACCAGCGGCCTAGTGGGAAAAAATTAAATAGTCATAGACCATTTTTAAGTTCAACATCACAATCAAGGAACGGCCATAATAGGCCATTCACCCACTAGAAATAACAGCCAAAGCTTCAACCGCAAATAAACATCAATTCCGTAAACCAGGAGAAAATTAAAAAACATTACCCTGTAATTTCTTATACGATGCACCGTTTCATCATACTGTTTAATGGTAAACTAACCTGATTAAATTAAATCAAGCCAATCTTCCATAGGCCCTTAGAATCATCAGTAAGAAATAGCCAAGTCGGAACAGATATTTTCACGAGGCATTTCCGACCCTGCCTCGGCAATATCTGACCTAAAATTTCAATCATCGCACTCGCGCCAAATTTATCGTAGCAAATAATATAAGCCGCCGATTCCATTACGGAATTAACCAGAAAATTCATAATTAATCAATTAGGGTGGCAAAAAATTTTGTAGAATTTTTTTTTTTTTTTTTTTTGCCACCAGCGGCCTAGTGGGAAAAAATTAAATAGTCATAGACCATTTTTAAGTTCAACATCACATCAAGGAACGGCCATAATAGGCCATTCACCCACTAGAAATAACAGCCAAAGCTTCACCGCAATAAACACATCAATTCCGTAAACCAGGAGAAAATTAAAAAACATTTACCCTGTAATTTCTTATACGATGCACCGTTTCATCTACTGTTTAATGGTAAACTAACCTGATTAATTAAATCAAGCCAATCTTCCATAGGCCCTTAGAATCATCAGTAAGAAATAGCCAAGTCGGAACAGATATTTTCACGAGGCATTTCCGACCCTGCCTCGGCAATATCTGACCTAAAATTTTCAAATCATCGCACTCGCGCCAAATTTATCGGCAGCAAATAAATATAAGCCGCCGATTCCATTACGGAATTAGCCAGAAAATTCATAATTAATCAATATAGGGTGGCAAAAAATTTTTTAGAATTTTTTCGCCACCAGCGGCCTAGTGGAAAAAATTAAATAGTCATAGACCATTTTTAAGTTCAACATCACAATCAAGGAACGGCCATAATAGGCCATTCACCCACTAGAAATAACAGCCAAAGCTTCACCGCAAATAAACATCAATTCCGTAAACCAGGAGAAAATTAAAAAACATTTACCCTGTAATTTCTTATACGATGCACCGTTTCATCTACTGTTTAATGGTAAACTAACCTGATTAAATTAAATCAAGCCAATCTTCCATAGGCCCTTAGAATCATCAGTAAGAAATAGCCAAGTCGGAACAGATATTTTCACGAGGCATTTCCGACCCTGCCTCGGCAATATCTGACCTAAAATTTTCAAATCATCGCACTCGCGCCAAATTTATCGGCAGCAAATAAATATAAGCCGCCGATTCAATTACGGATTAGCCAGAAAATTCATAATTAATCAATATAGGGTGGCAAAAAATTTTTAGAATTTTTTCGCCACCAGCGGCCTAGTGGGAAAAAATTAAATAGTCATAGACCATTTTTAAGTTCAACATCACAATCAAGGAACGGCCATAATAGGCCATTCACCCACTAGAATAACAGCCAAAGCTTCAACCCGCATAAACATCAATTCCGTAAACCAGGAGAAAATTAAAAAACATTTACCCTGTAATTTCTTATACGATGCCCGTTTCATCTACTGTTTAATGGTAACTAACCTGATTAAATTAAATCAAGCCAATCTTCCATAGGCCCTTAGAATCATCAGTAAGAAATAGCCAAGTCGGAACAATATTTCACGAGGCATTTCCGACCCTGCCTCGGCAATATCTGACCTAAAATTTTCAAATCATCGCACTCGCGCCAAATTTATCGGCAGCAAATAAATATAAGCCGCCGATTCCATTACGGAATTAGCCAGAAAATTCATAATTAATCAATATAGGGTGGCAAAAAATTTTGTAGAATTTTTTCGCCACCAGCGGCCTAGTGGGAAAAAATTAAATAGTCATAGACCATTTTTAAGTTCAACATCACAATCAAGGAACGGCCATAATAGGCCATTCACCCACTAGAAATAACAGCCAAAGCTTCAACCGCAAATAAACATCAATTCCGTAAACCAGGAGAAAATTAAAAAACATTTACCCTGTAATTTCTTATACGATGCACCGTTTCATCTACTGTTTAATGGTAAACTAACCTGATTAAATTAAATCAAGCCAATCTTCCATAGGCCCTAGAATCATCAGTAAGAAATAGCCAAGTCGGAACAGATATTTTCACGAGGCATTTCCGACCCTGCCTCGGCAATATCTGACCTAAAATTTTCCAATCATCGCACTCGCGCCAAATTTATCGGTAGCAAATAAATATAAGCCGCCGATTCCATTACGGAATTAACCAGAAATTCATAATTAATCAATATAGGGTGGCAAAAAATTTTGTAGAATTTGTTTTTTTTTTTTTTTTTTTTTGCCACCAGCGGCCTAGTGGGAAAAAATTAAATAGTCATAGACCATTTTTAAGTTCAACATCACAATCAAGGAACGGCCATAATAGGCCATCACACCCACTAGAAATAACAGCCAAAGCTTCAACCGCAAATAAACATCAATTTCGTAACCAGGAGAAAATTAAAAAACATTTACCCTGTAATTTCTTATACGATGCACCGTTTCATCTACTGTTTAATGGTAAACTAACCTGATTAATTAAATCAAGCCAATCTTCCATAGGCCCTTAGAATCATCAGTAAGAAATAGCCAAGTCGGAACAGATATTTTCACGAGGCATTTCCGACCCTGCCTCGGCAATATCTGACCTAAAATTTTCAAATCATCGCACTCGCGCCAAATTTATCGGCAGCAAATAAATATAAGCTGCCGATTCCATTACGGAATTAGCCAGAAAATTCATAATTAATCAATATAGGGTGGCAAAAAATTTTGTAGAATTTTTTCGCCACCAGCGGCCTAGTGGGAAAAAATTAAATAGTCATAGACCATTTTTAAGTTCAACATCACAATCAAGGAACGGCCATAATAGGCCATTCACCCACTAGAAATAACAGCCAAAGCTTCAACCGCAAATAAACATCAATTCGTAAACCAGGAGAAAATTAAAAAACATTTACCTGTAATTTCTTATACGATGCACCGTTTCATCTACTGTTTAATGGTAAACTAACCTGATTAAATTAAATCAAGCCAATCTT
>NC_042999.1:83320439-83345439 GCF_006345805.1 Octopus sinensis
ATAAATGCATACATGCATATGTATGTATACATGCATACATGCATGTATGTATGTAAACATGCATACGTACATGGTTGTTTTGAAATAAAACAATTACATTTCAACAGGGGCACACAAATTTTCGCACACATGGTGTATTTTTAAAAATTATTTTTACCTAACAAAAAAAACAAAAAATTACACACGAATGCTCGATACGTGTCTGTAATTACATTTGTCTTCTTATTCCATCTAAAATTTTTGCTTATAAAGTGAAATACAATTTATCGAGAGATTTTTCTAAGTCATTCAAAGTCAGATAAAGAGTAATTAATTGTTGTAAAACGAGTAACCATCACGATATAAGCCCCCGCTTAAGCCTGGAAATTTTCTATTTAATTTATGAACAAAGATAATCCTATCAAGTCTATTACGTCAGCTAAATTAGACGATCCCATAGCGATATCAAATTTATCAGATCTAGGTTTTCTAATCCAGTAATAATCTAATAGCATAATATCCTAGAATGAGATCAGTGCATTCTTGGTTGTTAAATTTATACGTATATCTCTCTCTGTAAAACAATAAGTGTAATGAAAAGTGTATTCAAAAGAATAGGAGGTATAGATGGATAATTAATATCAAAGAGAAGCAAAGATTTTCCGCTCTTTTTGAACATCACAAACCATTGTATTACCTCAACAAAATTATCCTAACGAGATAGATTTACGTAAGTTTTCTCTTTAGATATCATTGTATTTATTTTCGTCTTCCTAATGCGACAAATATCTCACTTAGAAGACGTAATAACTCTAATAGGCGAGTTTTCCAAAGAGATCCTCACGATCTTTACGCCAAACTGAGGTTTTAGGCTTAAAAACTAGATTAAGTTGAGTAGCTAAGCCATAAATCATACCATAAATATATATATGTGTACACACACACACACACACATATATAGACAGATATATGTGAGTACGTATATATATATACATATATATATATGTGTGTGTGTGTGTTTGTTTGTATATATATATACAATGTGTGTAGGTATATATATGCTTGTATGTATATATCGATCTATATGTATATATGTATATGTATATATGTGTATGTGTGCACGTATATATATATATATGTATGTATATATATATATATGTATGCACATATATATGTATATATATGTAAATGTATGTAAGTATATATACATAAGCAGGTATACACACGCACACACATGTATATATATATATAGATAGATGGATAGATAGATAGATAGATAGATAGATAGATAGATAGATCTTATTTGGAAGAGGATGCGTGGCGTTCAATCATATACTAATATAAATATCTATATATATATATATATGCATATATATACATACGTATATGTACATACTTACATCTATATATATGTATATATATATATATATGTATATAGGACGTCACGAAGCGTACAATAAAAAAAAAATACGAAGCACAAGTGCATGGAACATGATCTATTCATTAGTTTCGTATTTCGAGCATTTAACAACAATATACGCTTTCGATTAAACAGTTGCTCCCGTAAAGTCTAGGCTTAGTAGCCCTCCCTGTTTGTTTTCACTGTCTTGTTCGTGTTACCAATTTTGACCCTCCTCAAAATCTGAAATTTTATATTATTTTCCGGAGCAATTGTTTTATCCAAAGCGTATATTGTTGTTAAATGCTCGAAATACGAGACTAGAAAAACAGCTAACAACTGATGAAGGGTCGTTCTTTAAGTTGTTTGTTTTGCTTTCCATTTGTGTCTTTCGTTGTTCGAAACAATTGTTCATGTTAATGTACTCGTGCTTCGTATTTTTTTATGTACACCTTTCGTGACATCCTGTGCGCACATATGCATATATATATATATATATATATATATATATATATATATATATACGTATAGATGTATGTTCATATACGTATGTATATATGCATATGTACATACATACATACATACATACATACATACATACATATAATATATATATATATATATATATTATATATATATATATATATATATAATATACATATATATATATGTCTGTGTGTGTATAGTTAAACAGCCTTGCATGTCTTATAATTTCTGTTTAATTCTTTGGCAATATGTTCAACATAATTTCGCTTTTTAATTGAGTGTAGAATTTCCAGATTTATCCGAAAGAACACGTAAAAAGATAAGAACGATTAAAAATTTTGTAGAAAAAGATCCTTTGGCAGACATTTGTTAATTTTTTAAGAATTCAATGATCGTAAGTAAATTCTCAAAACCCAGAAAAGTATCCATTATGTATGTATGTATGTATGTATGTATGTATGTATGTATGTATGTATGCATGCATGTATGTATGTATGCATGCATGTATGTATGTAGCTACGATATTCCTAGTGCTACTGGCTACATGTGACCCAGTACAACCACGTCGGGCCATCGGTGACTAAATCGGCAACCTTATGAGCGCCTGCTCGATATTTTGCCAAGGGTGGTTTCCATTGGACATCCTACAGGACGGAAAACAAAACCTGTAGACGAGCAGATGAACTCAGTAGTGTCAACGGCCATCCAACAGCTGGGAATAAGAGACTCCTTCTCCTAGTTTTTGTTCAGATATCTCTCTAGCAGAAGGAAATTCCGAAATAACACCCACCTCATTGCTAAACCGGAGAGCTTACTCCTGTTTGTTTCCGACTTTGTGACAGTCTTAGCGGTGCTGTAAAAGCTGTTATTGACTTTAAACTTCAGCTCTGGCATTGCTGACAGCGATTGTCTTTAACATTTAGGATAAGATAATTTATCAGTGATGAGATAATTTATCATATTCGTCTACGAGCTGACAGCCGTCATGTATGTATGTATGTAGTATGTATGTATGTATGTATGTATGTATGTATGTATGTATGTATGTATGTATGTATGTAATGTCACTATTCAGTTTAGTTCATGATTTCTTGCCAACAGAGGAAGAACCGGTTTCTAACCCAGATCCAAGGCACCTTCATTGGAATTTCAACATCAACAATGTCGGTTACGACGACGAGGGTTCCAGTTGATCCGATCAACGGAACTGACTGCTCGTGAAATTAACGTGCAAGTGGCTGAGCACTCCTCAGACACATGTACCCTTAACGTGGTTCTCGGGGAGATTCAGCGTGACACAGAGTGTGACAAGGTTGGCCCTTCGAAATACAGGTACAACAGAAACATGGAGAAAGCGTGAGAGAAATGTGTGGTGAAAGAGTACAGGAGGGTTCACCACCGTCCCCTGCCGGAGCCTTGTGGAGCTTTAGGCGTCGTCGCTCAATAAACACTCACAACACCTGGTTTGGGAATCGAAACAACGATCCTACGACCACAAGTCCGCTACCCTAACCACTGGGCCATTGCATCTCCACTGTATGTATGTATGTATGTATGTATGTATGTATATATGTATGTATGTATGTATGTATGTATGTAGTATGTATGTATGTATGTATGTATGTATGTATGTGAAGATTCGTATGTTTTATGTATGTACTATCATGCATTTATTTGCATACCTAAACATGCTCATATATATTTAAATGAAAGTTTAACAGATTTTTACAGTTTCAATGATAGATTGGATCTGTAGTCTTCGAATTAGTTTTCTTCATTCTGGTTTTGAGAAGTCTAATAACTCAAGATTGGTATTTAGGCAGAGTGTTACGTATCTCAGGACTCCAATAATTACAGGTATGAATCTGGATAGAGTAACTGCAGTTTTCTCAATAGTTCAGCATAGGTATTATCTTTTCCACTGATCATCAGCTTTATGTTAACATCCGCTGGGCAGCTAATTTTCACAACTGTGCACTGTTTCTCTTCTCTATCCCAAATCATTATATCAGGTCTGCTGTGCCTACATTTTATTGGGGTCTTCACTGGTACATTCCACCAATATTCCTTTCTATTATGAGTGGCTATGGCTTCTACCATATTGTGGGTTCTTATTTCTTTGTCTTCGGGAATATCCTTCCTACGGATTTCATTATAGAGTGTCCTCGCTACAATAGCATGTCTCGCTGGTACATAAACCGTGATGACATTTTCGGACAACTGTTTATGATGTGGGTGATATCTTTAGTGTGAACTCTAAAAAGTCTGCATCGGTTGCCACAGTTTACTGATCTTCCTGCATCTCTATCCCGTTTGTGTATCAGGTATTTGGTTGATATTTCCTGTTCCTGGATTGCAAATGCATACCTTTCAAAGTGGGAGGTAGTAATCCGGCTATTCGTCCATAATAAACTGCTTTGATGATCGATGTTACAATCATCACGGAGATTTCTACTAACATATCCATGTATAGTCTTCTGCTCATAAAGGCTCATCTTTTCATCTCATGCATATTCTTTGCATGAAGTTTTAAGTCATCCACAAAGAAACAGTGTGTAATTTTGGCATTTCTGTTTCCTTGAGAACCAGTGAGATATCCTTCAGACTTCCTTAACATGAATGACAAGGGGTTTACAGGAAGTATAAACAACATCACAGAGAGGCTGTCTCCTTGGAATATGCCTTTGCGATATTGTATTCTTTCGGTGATAATACAGTCACCTTTTGTGTTCAATTTCAAGATGGTGGCCTACAATAAAGTCAAGTCAGCTATGGCTTTGACCATTCTCACTGCAGGGCTTCTAGCATCCATGAGTGGGGAACAGAATCAAAGGCGGCTTTCTTGTAGTTTAGCCACATTGAAACTAGGTTCCTCATATGCTCTCGCACGTCTGACATCACAGATTTAATTCTGGATGCAGATCGTCCTAATATGTGCATACATGTGAACAGTGGAGGACTGGGTTTAAAAATATTGGTGCCAGGAGACTAAGGGGACCCACCCGCAACTACAAAGGGGCCCATCCGCAACTACAATGCTATCATTTAATTTTTTTTCTCTTAAAAGTATTCTTTTCAACTGTCTACAAACACAGCCAGGCCAAAATAATGTATTCTTCCAGGAGCGAATAAAAAATTCTCAAACTTGTGGGGATGGGTCCCTTAGATATTAACATGGGCCCCTATATATGGATTCTAATGGCGTAGGGATCCACTTGCCATCGGGCAAGCTGGCAACCTGGCCAGTCAGCCACTGGATGTGAATGTGAATATACTTTGTTGTAACGTATAAATGTGAATGCTGTAGGGTCAATTTACAGTCATGGGTTTCTGCAAACTGATGCCTGGTCATATGTTTCAGCAATTTCAGATATTCGGTTTGTTTCTGATTTTTAAGTTAGTCCTCAGTGCTTAACATTTCGAGAATATGCTTAGCACGCGTAGGATATATATATATATATATATATATTATATATATATATATAATATATATTATATATATTATATATATATATATATAAAATAAATATAAGAGAGTGGTCACTATATGGCTCACTCTAGCACCAGTTAATCCAAAAGGTTTCGACCACAAAAATACATGTTCCCCATGAAAGCCAGTACGATGTTAGCTCACACGGACAGGGCAAATTGGATTTCATCCAGATAGTTTTGCTGAGGAGCTACAAGTGGATTTTTTTTGTAAGTAAAATTACATTTAATTCATTAATAGCGAAACAATTGTCCAAAAATAATCTGTATTTTTGTTATTTTTTATTTGCCCTGTCAGTGTGAGCTAACAATGTTACTGGCTTTCATGGGAAACATGTATTTTTGTGGTCGAAACCTTTGGATTAACTGGTGCTAGAGTGAGCCATATAGTGACCACTCTCTATATTTATTTTGTAAAAAATATTATAATATATATAATATATAATAATCCAGGTTTTCGGAGCACAGGCCACTTGGTGTTGAATAGATATACTATTAATTAGTATCTAATTCTCTCACCCTTATTAATTAATTATAATTATGCTGCCATTTATTTCTAAATGCTGTATTGTTTTCCGTGAAAGTTTGGCGCGCTGTTAGTTGGGGCATTTGAATTATAACGTCGAGTAATCAATGAACCACACGGTAGTTATCGTTATGGTAAAATCTGCGTGTGATTGAGTGGATTTCATCCAGATAGTTTTGGCTGAGGAGCTACAAGTGGATTTTTTTTGTAAGTAAAATTACATTTAATTCATTAATAGCGAAACAATTGTCCCAAAATAATCTGTATTTTTGTTATTTTTTATTTGCCCTGTCCGTGTGAGCTAACAATCGTACTGGCTTTCATGGGAAACATGTATTTTTGTGGTCGAAACCTTTTGGATTAACTGGTGCTAGAGGACATATAGTGACCACTCTCTTATATTATTTTGAAAAATATTATAATATATTATAAAATATTATATAATCCAGGTTTCGGAGCACTAGGCCACTTGGTGGTGAATAGATATACTATTAAATTAGTATCTAATTCTCTCACCCTTATTAATTAATTATATATATATATATATATATATAGATATATATATATATATATATATATTATATATATATATTATATATTGTATATATATATATAATCTTTTACTTGTTCCAGTCATTAGACTGCAGCCATGCTAGGGCACCTCCTTGAACAATTTTTCTAGTCAGATGTATCGACCCCCAGTACTTACTTCTTTAAAGCCTGTATTTGTTCCATCAGTCTTTTGCCGAAATGCTAAGTTACGGGGATGTAAACATGCCAATACCGGTTATCAAGTAGTGGTGACGGACAAACGCACATACACGCACACATACACGCACACATACACATACATACACACACTCATACACACACACACACGCATATATATATATATACATATATACAACGGGCTTCTTTCAGTTTCCATCTACCAAATCCACTTAGAAGACTTTAATCGGCCCAAAGCTATAGTAGAAGGCACTTACCTAAGGTGCCACGCAGTGGGACTGAACCCGGAATAATGTTATTGGGAAGCAAACTTCTTATCAAACAGAAACGCCTGCGCATACATACATATACACGCCGGCACGCGCTAGTGCAACCAGTCACAGTACTTCATAGCATATCCCTTTCCGGTATTTGATACTGAAGAGCAGATAACCACTTCGAAATGCATGCATCCACCAGTCTGGTTCAATGGTGCTTCGAACTAACTTGGTGTGTTTACGCCTACTTGTCTACAGTGAGAAAGGTTCTCTATGACAAAATACAGCCAGTAGCTTTCTTAGGGTTCGAGCATGCCTCAAGCATATGTGAACTCAAGATCTCCAGTCAGCCTCATAAAACGTCTCTAGCATACTAACAAATGCTCAGCTCAAGATCAAAGTAAAGATACTGAGTGTGTAGCTGTGTGCACGCGTGTGCGTGTGCATGTGTGTGAGAGAGAGAGAGAGAGAGAGAGAGAGAGAGTGTGTGTGTGTGTGTGTGTGTGTAAACACATATATGTATGTATATATATACACACACGCACGGCCGAAACGTTAACGCGCCGGGCGAAATGCTTAGCGGTATTTCGTCTGTCGCTACGTTCCGAGTTCAAATTCCGCCGAGGTCGACTTTGTCTTTCATCCTTTCAGGGTCGATAAATTAAGTACCAGTTACGCACTTGGGTCGATATAATCGACTGAATCCCTTTGTCTTTCCTTGTTTGTATCCTCTGTGTTTAGCCCCTTGTGGGTAGTAAAGAAATATATATATATATGTATAGACAAACAGACAGATAGATAACTAGATAGGTAGATCATATATATATATAAATATACACACATACATGAGTTTATAAAAATAATACAGCTAAAAAAGAAAAGTGTTAGTGGCGTAGTCTAACAGTGACAAAAACTAGAAGTTGAATATATACAAAAACTTATTTAAAAAATAAGCGAAAATTCACACTAGAAATAAAAATAATACAGGGCCGGTTTTGTGTCCTCCATAGAAGCAGCGGAGGAAGTAGATTCAAACTAGCACTATTCAAGGAGCAGGCGTACCGAAATCCGACGCACGCGCGTTTAAATGTGTGTATGTATTGTTGTATTTAGGGAAGGTCATTTTTTTTTGCCAAATAAACACACGCACTATATATATTTGTTTCTTTACTCGTTTATTATTGTTCTTGTTTTATTATTTTAATTCTTGACCATTGTCCGGAAATATTTCGTTACACATCTTTGACCTCTTCAGCGACATTTTTCGTTTTTGTGTGTGTTCTTGCTCCACTTATTCCATTCTCGGGCAAAAAAAACAAAAAAACTCCGTCCCGAAATACAACAGTATCTGTTTCAACACACGGTTTCACATCAGGAGCTTTGCAAAACGCTCCAATTTTCCCCTCTTCCCTTCACAGTTCGCTGTCTGTCACTCTCTCTCCCTCACACCCTTACCTTGTTCACGTGGTTGCCACGTAACCATTGGCCATCTTTCTACTCCTAACTTGTGTTTCTTTCTCTCCGTTGTAGCTGGGTCAAGGAAGACGTGTTCTTGTCTGTCTCCTGTCCAAGCATGATTTATGCGTTCGTTACCACAACCTCGTTTAGGCTTAGCAGCCCTTCCTATTTGTTTTCGCTGTCCTGTTTGTGTTACCAATTTTAACCCCCAGTAAAATTCCAAATTTTATTTAATTTGCTTTGCGGGAGCAACTGTTTTATCGAAAGCATATCTCGTTGTTAAATGCTTGAAATACGAGACTAGAAAAACAGCCAACAACTGTTGAAGGGCCGTTTTTGTGTTGTTTGTCTTGTTTTCTACTCGTGTCTTTCGTTGTTCGAAAAATAGTTCATATTCCAGGTACTCGTACTTCGTATTTTTTGTTGCACACGTTTCATGACGTCCTCCCCCCCCCACATATATATATATATATAGGGTAAGGAAGCAAAATTTACAATATTTCGAGGCAGGGATTGAAAGACAGTGTATGACCAATTATTTTATTGAAAGTTATGAGAATTTATTTGCCACAAGAAAATTTACATAATAGAAAATGTTTTTATTCTATGTGTCCTTCTTTCTCAATAACTGCCTTCACATGCTTCCTGAAACTTGTACAAGTGTTCCTATAATATTCGGGAGACAACTTCTCCCATTCTTCTGTAATAGTATCTTTAAGAGAGTCGACATTACTGTGTGATGTTCTATTGGTAGCATATTCTAAAACGCCCCAAATAGCATAATCCAGAGGGTTTAGATCTGGGCTAGAAGGCGGCCATAAACATGATTCCCAAAAATCGCTAAAGTTAGATTTGCAGAAATCTTGTATTTTTCTGGCTGTGTGGGCTGGAGCACCATCCTGTGTCCATACATAATTACCATCTGGGTAGTTTGCTTTAAGCCATGGCAATACCTGGTATCTCAGAGTCTTGTAGTAAATATTAACATTGGTCTTTTCATCAGCTTTGTAGAATTTTATAGGCATTTTCTTTCCATCGGAAGCCACAACACCAAAAGCCATAACTTCTGCAGGATGTTTTGTTTTGAATGTCCCCTTAACCTCAGCTGTTGATTTTGCAATAAATCTGTCATTTCTGCGGTTTAGAACAGCATCGACAGTGAAGATCTTTTCATCTGAAAAGATTGTTACAATGGAGGACTTTTTCTTGAACCATGTAATAATTTTCTTGCACCTCTCCAATCTCTTTTCCTTCATAGCTGTTGTCAACAAATGTTTTGGTGTTCTTGTGTAAGATTTTAACCTCAAATCATATTTTACTGCATTTCTAATGGTCTTCTTGTCTACCTCAAGTTCAATTGCCCTTTTCTCATAGATTTGGTTGGATCCTTTAGGATTTTGGATTTGAGAGCTTTAATAAAAGCTTTGGTACGTTTTTTGTTGATTCCTCCACTTCCAGACTTCCTCGTAATAGTTTTGCTCATAGTCATTCTATTCTTTACATTATAAACAGCCTTTATGGACACTCCAACTATCCTTGAAATCTCCTTTGGTGTGACGAGTGCATTCAGCAAACTACACACTCTTTGACGTTTGCTTTCCTGATTACTCATATGGGCAAAAGTTTCTGAAAAGGTAAGGATAATAGTGTTAGGTATGAGTATGACATCAGTATATGCTAGGTTTCAAAACAATTGACTTAGTGCCTCCTGAGAAAAAGCAACTTAACTTTCATTGTAAATGTTGCTTCCTCACCCTGTATATATATATGAATGTAAGTATGCATATATATATATGGATGTAAGTATGTATATATGCATATACTATTATTATTATTATTATTATTATTATTATTATTATTATTATTATTATTATTATTATTAATTATATCGTATGACGATAGGGCTATAATTCAAGCTTTGTCCTCGTGCTATATTTTATATGAGAATTGAACGTTGTGGAGAATAGTACAAAATACTGGAAGATACTTTTTGTAGAGTAATTACACATCAAAGCAAAAGTCTATGTCTTCCTGCTTGTCCCTCACCACCGTTTGACCATCAGTGTTGGTATGTTTACGTCCTAGTAATTTAGCAGTTCAGAAAAATAAGATAGGTGGAGTAAATGCCAGGCCATAAAAAATACTTACTGCAGTCGATTCGTATAACTAAAACCCTTCAAAGCGGTAACCTAGTGTAACCGTTGTCCAATAACTGAAACAAATAAAAGCTGAAAGATATAAAAAAAGATTCAAATGGACTGGTTGTAATTTATATTATTGTAGCCTCTGTATTTATATAAAGCTTTAGCGATAGAACTGATAAAATTTAGACTTAGCGCGTTAATAGTTACTGAGTAATAGACGCGTAATAGTTTTTAATGTCTCCCTGTAACAACATAGGACATAATTTATAATAAGTGATTAAAATGAACTTATATTTACCTAAGAGTTGTTCTGTAAGGTTAAAGGAGAAACCTCTAATCTTAGGTAAGTTCTAAAGGTTGCTTACTTATTATATCTATATCAGATCTGGTCGACTTTATAAACTTTACGAAAGGATTTTTTCTGAAAATTTGATCTTATGATCTTTGAAAGTAAAATACAATTGTTTAAATCTAAGAGGTTCTGATCTAATATCTGACACTGAAATTTTTTTGTGGTTTTCTTCATGTTTATCGAAGCTGTAACCATTTTAAATAGGATTTTCATGATGGGATGGCAATGTTTTTAGAAGAGATATTAGGATGATTTTGCATTCGAGGATGACATTTTAAAGTGCTCAACTATTAAGAGATTCTCATTTATAGAACCCCATTAAGAAATCAAGAATTGAAAAGGCTGAAGTGCATTCTATTTGCTGAGTATTAAAAATTCATTCAAAATATTTTTGATAAAATGTAGCTTCTTTCGGTTATCATATAGCTTCTTCAAAAGGATATGAAAGAGATTTATAGACCAAATTATATCTATTCTAATCTTTTAAAGCCAAAAAAATCAATAAAACAGATATTAGCAAAGGGAGAGAAAAATATATAAATGAAAATGGAATATCATTGTAAGATAAATTGTATGAAAAATGTCTAAATTATAGAATTCCGTTATAAATAACGGTTATTAGTAATCAGTGAATCCAGTTATTGTTAAATTTAAATTTATGTCTGTGTAAATTTGAGCGGAAGGAGGATAGTCGCTACTAGGGTAAGGTCTAAGAAATTAGGAAATTATTTAAAAGAAAATAATAAAATAAAGAGCTATACACACGTATGATGTATATATACTTACACACACTTATTCATACAGACACACACATACACACACACACATATATAAATGAGCTTTCATATTGGCATGAAACCAAGTATACATACGCCGTCGCTAAGTTATTTAATTATATAAAGCAAAATGGCCATAAATAGCTTAAAATTGTCAATAGAGTTAATAGTTATTATAAACGGTATGACAGAATAACAAAAGGCGCAGTAAAAAGCATCATAAATAATTCTTAGTATGTGGAATACGAAATAAGTGACTCTTTTATGAAATAACGGGGAAAGCAGTGAGAGGAAAGGATCTTCAAGATCTGAACTTATAGTGAAACTTTGATCTATGCGCACTATATCAACATCTATTTACGCTTAAAGACTTATTGTTTATAAAATACTAACAATAGAGTTGTAATATCATTTCTTTAATTTCTTTTACTAGTTTCATTCATGTGCTCCCTATGGAAGGCCCTTTGGCGCCACTGCTCTACCTTCCGGAAGAGAAAGCTCTGCATCTACAACGCATCAGCCCTCTATGGAGCAGAAACGTGGCCCCTCTCGAAGATCCTGGCAAAGAGGATCGACGGCTTCGAAAGAAGAGCCCTAAGAACCATCTAGAACAAAGAACTGCAGGCGTGTACGCATCAGTCCGTAGCCTCCCACCTCATTGCTATCTGTCGCATGAGCTGGTACGTACAGGTCCTTCGTCCTCCGCTAGATAAAACTACAAGGGCTTTACTCTCATTCGGCGCAGCAGCTACGTGCTAGAAGAGGCCTCGTGGCAGGCCTCTCTCCAGATTGCTTGACGTGACTTGGGAAGTTCTCCAGCAGCTCGACGCTACCTTAGATGATGCAGAGAGGCTGGTACGGGACCGTCAGCGTCGGCGAGCACTGGTGAGCCTGGTCGGCTCTACGCATGATGACGTCTCTGGGATGGCCAACAAGCAAGAACATGAAGCAAGCAAATTTATTTGATTGCGACTATGCAGGGGCACCGCATTAAAGAATTTAGTGAAACAAATCAAAACTAGTACTTATTCTTTTAAGTTTCACTTCTTTCTTTCGATCTATTTCTGCCGAACCGCAAAAGTTACGGGAATGAAAACAAACTAACACTGGTCATCAAACAGTGGTTGGGGACAAACACAGACACACACAGACACACACACACACACACACACACCACACACACACACACACACACCACACATCACACACATGACGGACTTCTTTCAGTTTCTGTCTAACTCACAAGGCTTTGGTCGGCTGGTGCTTATAGTCGAAGACATTCATCCAAGATACTACGCAGTGGGACTGAGCCCACAATCATGTGGTGGGGAGGCAAACTTCTCACCACGCAGTGATCCCTATATAAAGTAGAGCAATAGCCGAGTCATTCGCACGTTGGACAGATTGCTGTGGTTCTTTGTTGCGGCTCACCGCCCGCTGAGTTCAAATACCTCCGAAATCAACTTCGTCTTTTATGCCTTTGGGTATAACAGTTGAAGAAAATATTAGTCCTGAATTGGAATATATTATCTTGCTCTTCTTTTCCTTTTTATATAAATCTTCCTTTGATTCTAGAATAAGCTGATTCTAGAATATGGCCTGAATGAGGATGGGGTCACCAGATCATTAAAATACCCAAGACACACCCTATGTCATAACGGTGCAACTAAAACATCATCAGAAGTTGAGGAATGCGGCATGGCGTGACATGGCAACAGAATGTACATTGACTTAGGCATAACTATAAAATTAAAAAAAAAAAAACTACATACAAATAGATGACTTGTCGTTCAGTTAAGACACCTTCTGGTTCACTACATTAGAATGCTATGATGCTATGACAATCATTGAAAGTGAATAATAGATTATTTCTACGAAGCAGCACACGTCGTAATCTATTATATGCAGCAAAACATACTTAGTTTTGGTGTGAAAACTTTCTTTTTCTCTTTTCTTTTTTTGTTTCTTTTCTTTTCATTTTTTTTTGTTTTTGTCAAAATTCAATTTAAAGATTACACATGATTAGGAACTAGACTGTTGCGATATGGTGTCTCCTGTGACTGTCTATAAACTAGATATAGCTATCATGTGCTCTCTGCATTTATCGTATGACTATATAAACATTACATTATGTATAGAATGTTGTGATCCTTTGATAACCCATAGCAATCTTCACAGCGAGATTAATTAACTTTACATATACAATATATCGCCTCGTATGCTATGTGTCAGAAGGAATAATAGCACATACATACATACATACATGCATACATACATACATACATACATACATACATACATACATACATACATACACACACACATACATACACACACATACATACATACATACATACATACATACATACATACATACATACATACATGCATACGTACATACATGCATGCATACATGTATATATACATGAATGTTTATAGATATCACACTCATTTACATGTGTGCATGTGTGTGTGTGAGAGAGTGTGTGTTGTGTCTGTGCGTTTGTGTGTTTGCGCGCGCGTGTGTGTGTATGTGTGTAAGAGAAAGAAAAAGGAAGAGAAAGTTTTAAAATTTTCTCGTATTTCTTCTACTCATATTATTATTATTATCATCATCATCATCATCATCATCATCATCATCATCATATCATCATCATCATCATCATCTCATCATCTTATTATTATTATTATTATTATTATTATTATTATTATTATATTATTCAGTAGTTTTATTTTTATAGCGTGCTTTCACTTCACTACCGAGCGCAGCTCTGTGTGCCTTAGGTATGTGCTGTGATTTGTTGTGATGCTCTGATGGTTATTGTATGGAAAGTGTTCTGCGTAGGATGTGTGCAGTGCCTAGTAGTGCAATTTTCTGTATGTTATATGTGTTTGTAAGTCCTGGTGTTTTTGTTATGTATTTGTCTGAATATTTTTTTATCATACCTAATGCACCTCTATGATAGGAATTGTTTCTGTTTTTAGATTCCACATTCTAGTTACCTCTATTTCCAGGTCTTTGCATTTTGAGAGTTTCTCCATTTCTTTTAGAGACACGTTGTCATCTGCCGGTATTGATACATCAATTAGAAAGCATTTTTTCTTCATGATCTCTGACAACTATATCTGGTCTGTTGGCCTTAATTTCTCTATCTGTGTGTATCGGCATATCCCAGAGTATGGTTCCTTTCTCGTTTTCTGTGACCTTTTCTGGTGTGTGCCTATACCATCTTTTTTCTGTTGTTATTCCATAATGTTGGCATAGCTTCCAATGTATGTAGGTTCCAACTCTGTCATGTCTGTGAATATATTCCTTCTTAGCCAGGACTGGGCAGCTAGAGATAATATGATTTATTGTTTCTTGTCCATCTCCACATTCTGCAGTTACTTGTTATATTTCTTTTCATTACATGTTTTTGGTAATTTCTGGTGGGGAGGCTTTGGTCTTGTGCTGCTATTAAAAATCCCTCTGTCTCTGCTTTAAGTCCTGAGCTTCTCAACCATTGCTGGGATTTTTCTTTGTCTATTTCTTTTGCGTTTAGTTTAGTCCAGTATTTACCATGAAGGTTTTCTTGCCATCGTTTTATCATGGTTCGTTGCTGTTCTATTTTTTTTGGATTTCATTTGTTTTATAGCTTTTGTTGTTTCTTCTTCTTCTTTCTTCTTCCTTCTTCTTCTTCTTCTTCTTCTTCTTCTTCTTCTTCTTCTTCTTCTTCATATTTATTAGGTGGTATGATTTCTTGTTTGTATTTGTCAGCTTCCTTAAATACTGAGAACAGTGTTTTGTTTTGCACTGAGGTCGATATAATCGACTAGCCCCCTTCCTCCAAAATTTTTAAGGCCTTGTGCCTAGAGTTAAAAAAAATAATAATAGTTACTTTCTGTATAAATACTAATGGTTGGCAGAATCACTGTAACACGAGGCAAACTAACTTTCAGCCGCTAGATACGCCTGTATGGACGTTCAGTTTAGCTTTTATCCTTCCGATGTCGTAGCAGTGAAAGTCTGTGGGATCAGCATCTTCCCATCTGTTCTTCCGACCGTCAAATCTGTGGTCAAAGCGGCGAATTACACTGTGTAACACGATTTTTGCCCTTGGGTAGAAACTATTATTTCCTATTTGCTTTCCCCTAGAAAGTATGAAAAGTGGCTAATATTTCCTTCAAAATTAGCTTTTGTTACATTTATTCAGATCCCAAAGAATCTCAACGCATGTTAATGATGCTCCCCACTACTCCTGCTTATCATCAGAGATGCTTATACTGTCATTTCGTCTGCCGTTACGTTCTGAGTTCAAATTCCGCCGAGGTCGACTTTGCCTTTCATCCTTTCGGGGTCGATAAATTAAGCACCAGTTATGTACTGGGGTCGATATAATAGACTTAATCCGTTTGTCTGTCATTGTTTGTCCCCTCTATGTTTAGCCCCTTGTGGGCAATAAAAAATAAGAAACGTTGGTTAAAATCGCTAGAGCATTGGGCAGAATGCACAATTGCAGTACTTCACTTTCTAAATTCAAAATTTTCCGAGAACACCATTGCTTTTCATCATTCTGGTGTCAACAAAATTAAGTACTAGAAATATACTGGGGTCAATGTAATAAACTATGCACACCCTCACAAATATCTGGTCTTGTGTCTATACAAGAAATTATTTTTAAAGAATTGTTAATAGAAGAGATGGCAAGACGTCAGACACTCTCACTCTGAGTGGCGTACTTTTGTACCTTCTTAGATTGATGAAGTAAATAATACTGAAGCATTTAGCTCAGTGTTTTTGACTATACACCCAAAGCTCTGTCCCAGGATGGCCAGAAGCCAATGAATGGAACCAGTAAAATTACAGAATAACTGTTTCCATTAAAGAGTGTGAATTTTTACTACGCCATTAATTACGCCACCTCTGTGTTCCTGAGGTGTATGCTGTATTTTGCTTTGGCAAAATGGAAGTGCTAGTGTATTATAAGTCTGTTTTGTTCTTTCTTATTTAACGTTGGTAATTTTAGTGCTGGTCTTGTTTGTTAAGAAATCCTTTTACGATTGAGAACTGACTGTGTAGAATGCGAATTGTGAGAGTTGTCTAAACAATTGGAATTGTGTCTTTAGATTGTTTGTTGTACTTAGTGCGTCTATGTTTTTGGTTTTTACATTTCCTTTTAAATGTTCAGTTCAATTAACGTCTAATTTATTATCGTTTAAAATTCAAATTTATCAATAATGTGGCTGGTAGTATATCAAGAAGGGAGAAATTACTTTTTCACACAACAAAAGTAGTTGGTTTTCTATTGGTGCTTCTTGCTAAAATGTAAAGGAAACAGAAATTTACTTTGTCAGAAATTACTTTCTCCATTACATCGTCTATCATCTTTATCAAAGTATTTTCCCAGCTTTGAGCTGGACCGAAACGGGCAATTTATTTCGGAATTGAAGAAAAAAAATATATATTAGGTGAGGCAGAGTAGAGAAAAAAATATGTAGTGTATAGTGAATATGCAAAGGACAAAATTGATTTCTTACATAGACAGGCTAAAGTCTTGCAGCGACGAGGTCAGAGACAAATTTATAATACTACAGTATTTCTGTTACTCTTTATAAGCTCCTCAACGCTGAAAAACAAAGATCAACATAATGTATTGATATGAGTGTTATCTTGGTCATCTAAACAGCCTCGAACTTGATAAATGATTTACAGTAATTGAAACGTAAGAAAATTATCATTAAATTACTAAATTCAGCAGTCTGCAAAAGATGTGTCCTCAGTACATTACGAATTAACAGAAGCGTCAAGTAAAACTCTTTATGGTATTAGTTCCGGATTTCCTTACATTGAGCTCAAATCCCACTGGAACTAACTTTGCCTTTTGTCTTTTCAGAGTAGGTCAGTTCACTGCCTGAATAATTTCCTCTTTCTCTTCTACTTTCTTGTATTCGCCAGAAGAAATGAGCTGTGATTTGAACTAAAGAGATATGTGGCGCCAGCAGGCTTATAAATGCTCCAGACATGTCGTTTATCACGATGGCTTCACTACAACTCCATCAAGAATTGTGAACATAATAAAAGAAAGGAAAAAATTAATGGGTGCCTCTACTACAACAATTTTCAATATGTATACCCCCTACTTCCGCAATTACCAATACGTGCAACAATACTGAAAAATTCTGTATGTGACCCCGCATCACACCAATTTTCATTATGTCCTCTACATAGCGGCATTTCGTCCTTCCTTACGTTCTGAATTCAAATTCCGTCGAGGTCAACTTTGCCTTTCATCCTTTCGGGGTCGATAAAATAAGTTCCTGGATCGATGTAATCGACTGTCTTCTTCTCCCAAATTTCAGGCCTTGTGCCTATAGTTGAAAATATTATGTACTCTATCTTCAAACCGTCTTCAAACTCCTCAATGTGTCCTGTCAACACTACACCACTTTTTATTTGCACCCCGAACACAACGAGCTAAGTTCTACCCTTTATTCGTCCAAGCTTTATTAAGGCCGATTCAAATGACTATATCATCCATCTTTAAAAACGTGCGACATTGTACGAATGTCACACAATGTGAAAAACCAATAGCTGTTGTTGCTCTTTTTGTTGTTGTTGTTGTTGTTGTTAAGCAACTGGACGGGTAAGGGTGATTAGGTGATGGTCTAGGGCTTAGGGGCGGGAGACCCCAGACCTTGGAAAAAAAACAAACTTTGGTCGTCTTTTGTAGTCGAGGGTTCTTCGTTGACGCCCGGCACCACTGGGAGGTGGCCCTCGAAATCGCTGGAAATGGAGACCTCCAGGTCCAAATTCTTGAACGGCTGTTGTTGCTCTTGTCATTGCTTGGCCCCCCAATTCAGCAACTATCTAGCAGATTTTGATGAAAGTTGTCCTAGGTGTGACCATCTCGTATTTTCCTTTGTACACCGAATCCAAGACTTCACTCAAATAACTACCAGTAGGTAATCATCTGAGCGAGATTTAACTACTATTTCTAGCTTCTTGAGTAACCACAAACAGAGGTAGTTTATTTTATTTTACTTGTAATTCAACGCAGTATAGCGTAGCTATTGCTGTTGTTTAACCACAGGCCAGTCCTGATCGAGAAGACCTATGATCAAAATGATTTATATCAGTCATACAGTACAGTATAATTTCGTCCTTTTCACCATCGTGCATGTTTATTGCAATACATTTCCATAGCCTCTTCTATCAACGTCACCTAAACGTTCTTTTATTTCAATCACCAATTATCTCTTCTTGTCTAATTACTAATTAAGATTACGACGAACACCTTAAAAAATGAACTCTTCTCACTATTCTTCCATTCTCCTCCACTTTCTATCTTCCGCACAAATTTGCTTTTTGTTATGCATTGTATTTTATTCTAAATTATTCTAAATTATTGTAAATTATTATTATTATTATTATTATTATTATTATTATTATTATTATTATTATTATTATTATTATCATCATCATCATTATTATAATTATTGTTGTTTTTACATTTTAATTATACCCTTGCTGCTATTCAACTTCGTTAAATTATAATTGCAATCGCTATTGAATGAAATTCGGAAATATTACGTAATTATTACAACTTAAAGTTGCACTCAATACCAGTGCTTTTGTATTTTGGCTAAACTTCAATATCCTGTTATTATAAAGTTTAAAGTTTTCAATTTAATTTTTTTTTTCAATTTCGACGGTTCGACGGGTTATTTCTTTTTGATTGCGTTTCTAGTTTTATGTCTCGGCATTAAAATAAAATGTCCAGTATAACTATGTTTTCATAAGTCCCAAATCAAAAACCGAATATTTTGCATTCAAAAATTGAAATCAACATGGAAAGAAAGGACCGAAATTTGTCATCGATTTGAATTTTGTTACAGTTTTTTGCTATTCGAGAATGAATGTTAACCGCATTTTACAATAAATCTTACAGAATTATTTTGGTTTTTCACCCATTAAACTTATTTCCAATTTCGATTTAGTAACTGTTAAACCCCACCCACCAAAAATTATAAAATTGAACACCAAACTACTTGAATTGGAATTTTCAATTTTCATTTAAAGTTGTTGCATCTTAATAACGGTCGGTCTTCGCTGTAATAAGAATAACAAAAGATTTTTACATAAGCATAACACCACACATTTAAATCGACTCACTAGCACTTAATTGACACCAGGAGGATAAAAGAGAAACGAAGGATTTGAACTTGGTGAGATTTGAACTCGCGACGTAAAGGAACGTTAGTAAATTACCAAAAGCCACAATATGTAATCCGTTACCTACGGGCAGGCGTGGATGTGAGGCAAGAAGCTTGCTTCCCAACCACACGTTTTGGGGTTCAGTCCCACTGCGTGGCACCTTGGCCAAGTGTCTTCAACTGTAGCCTCGAGCCGACCAAAATCTTGAGTGGATTTGGTAGACGGAAACTGAAAGAAGCCCGTCGTATATATATATATATATATATATATATATATATATATATCAATGGAGTTAAACGCAAGTGTTATTCAAATCTTTTTACTTTCGACGTATGTTTCGAAGAAAACATTGGTATTATTCCAGAAGGAATAAAATGATGTATAAAGCAATGCAATCTTCTCATCAGGGAAAAAAGAGAAACCAAACAGAACAATAAGACATTTTCACAGAATTTGATGCCTGCATATATGATGAAGGGAACGCTAGAGATTAAAAAAAAAACGTTTGTAGATATAACGTCAAAGGTAGTTTGTAGAACGAGAAGGAGCAGAATGAAAGAAATTAGTAGAAAACTAATAGTGGAGAGATATAGAGCGATAAGTGAATTGGAATAAAGCTTAAAGGCTTAGAAGTAGGTATATTTAGTGGAAGGGAAATGTATGAAGACAGTCATATATATGCATATAATTATGTAAGGCAGAGAGCTGGCAGAATCGTTAACATGTCGGGCGAAATGCTTAGCGGTATTTCGTCTGCCGTTACGTTGTGAGTTCAAATTCCGCCGAGGTCGACTTTACCTTACATCCTTTCGGGGTCGATAAATTAAGTACCAGTTACGCACTGGGTCGATGTAATCGACTTAATACCTATGTCTGTCTCCTCTATGTCTAGCCCCTTGTGGGTAATAAAGAAATACATATATATGCATATATATATATATTACACACACACACACACACACACACACACATATATATATATATGGTGTGTGTGTGTGTATGTATGTATGTATGTGTATATATATATATATAGAGAGAGAGAGACGGAGAGATAGATAGGTATCGACATGTGTGTGTCTTTGTGTTTGTGTTTGCACCTCTCCGCCCGCCACCGTTTGGCAACCGGTGTTGGTGCGTTTATGTCCCCTAAACTTAGCGGATCGGTAAAAGATACAGATAGAATAAATATCAGTCTTGTAAGTACTGGGGTCGATTCATTCGACTAAAATTTCTTCAAGGTGGTGCCCCAGTATGGCCGCAGTCTAACGACTGAAAGAAGTGAAAAAACAAAAAAAACGATAAATGATCCTGATACTACCATACACAGCTTTGGAAATAGTATTGTGTTTCCGTTAGTACAGTCTTTAACGAGCTATAATTATACCTGGGTACAATGGAAGGGTTGTTGAGCTAAAACTGGGTGGCATGGACTTCAGCCTTGTTTTCTGGTCTTTACAAAAAAATTGGTAACCACATGGTAAGTGCCATGTTTAAAAATAATAATGCTTTGACCTCATCATCAAAGGATTTGGTGACATTTTCATGGTATTTACACACTGTAAGAACGAAATGCAAGAAAAATTAGTAATTAAAAACCTGCATATTATTCCACGATTTTTTGAAATATTAATGTCTTTTAGAAATGCATGCAACATGAATCTTCTCTTCTTCACATATGCATATCTCATCAAGTATAATTCCTTATTAAAATCATGTAAACAAATGCAAAGAATTAAGATCTACATATATATATATATTCGTAGAAATATATGCCAATGTACTTATCCTGTTCCAATAAATATGTGTACAATAAGAATATACATAAAATACTCATATTCACATCACATAAATGTGTGTGTGTGTGTATGACGAGGTGCTGAAAATTTCCTGGCTTTAAGGGTATCGCGAAAAGCCTGGTGGGAGGGCCTGATTTTCAGGGTTCTTTTACATAGTTTAGAAAAACTGAAGGACTCTTACAATAAGTGTATGAATCTGAGAGGGGAATATATTAAATAAAATCACAATTAACTTATCCGCCTGTATTTTCTTTCACCCAAAGCCAGAAACTTTTCAGTACACCTCTCGTGTACACACACAAACACACATACATGTAAAGGAAGCATTCAGAATTTTAAGTAATTCTTTATTTAGCGCTTTCGTCCATTCGTTGGGACTCTTCAACGAAGGGACGAAAGCGCCAACTAAAGAATTATCCAAAATTATTATGACTGTCTCTTTTTTCTTAATATACAAAATCTGTATATATATATATTTAAGTAGGTGAATGAATTATCCTAGTATTGATAATTCGGTTAACCGATACCTGGGTAGCAAATTCACGTCAGAAAACACGGTTGAAGCTACATGCCAAGGGTAGAAACTCCGTGTTCTTGTGTGGTAATTTGTGTAATATTTAAAATGAATAAAAGAATGGAGTCGAACGAGGATTTTAACACAATTCCTTTAATTTCAACACATGTTTCGAAGACTGCATATTCCTAATTCTGAAGGAATAAGGTGCATTATGCCGTCTGTATATTCATACAAATTCCTCTTCCAAATAATTTTGACGTCATTGCTTTCAACGGATTTTTAAATTCACTCATTATCACTGTGGTCAATATGTAGCAAGCCATAGAAAAGTTTTTGTCCGTCTTAAGGCTGATTGATTTTCCTTGACTTTCCTGATGAGAAGACGGAAACATGTGTTGAAATTAAGGAATTGTGTTAAAATCCTCGTTCGACTCCATTCTTTTATTCATTTTAAATATATATATACATATATATATATATATATATATATATATATATACATATATATATATATATATATATATATATATATATATATATATATATATCTATATATATATATATATATATATAATATATATATATATGTGTGTGTGTGTGTGTGTATCTATATATAGTGTGTATGTCTGTGTTTGTCCCCATCACACACACTTCTTCACAACCGGTGCTGGTGTGTTTATGTCCCTGTAATGTAGCGGTTCGGGAAAAGACCCATAGAATAAATACCAGGCTTTAAAAAACATAAATACTGGGGTCGATACATTCGATTAAAATTTCTTCAATATATATTATCTGTTATTTGTTTTAGTCCTTAGACTGCGGCAATGCTGGGGAACGGCCTTGAAGAAATTTTAATCGAATGTATCGACCCCAGTACTTATGTTTTTTAAAGCCTGGTATTTATTCTATGGGTCTCTTTTCCCGAACCGCTACATTACAGGGACATAAACACACCAGCACCGGTTGTGAAGAAGTGTGTGTGATGGGGACAAACACAGACATACACACTATATATAGACATAAACACACACCCACACACACATTTATATATATAAACACAAATGCACCACGGACTACTTTCAGTTTCCGTCTACCGGATCCCCGCGCAAGGCGTTGATCGAACGAGGCTGTAGATGAAGACACTCACTCAATGTGACATACAGTAGGATTGAACCTCGAACCATGTTGTCGGTAAACAAGCTTCTTACCACTCACCCACACCTTCGAGCTATATAGAGATATGTATGAATATATGTGTGTGTTGTTGTTTTTCACATCGTATGGATATAGAAACTACGAGAACATGAATTTCGGAACGATGAATCTCGAAGCAGATAAAGCTATGAATATTGACCTTTGGATCGAAGAAGTCGAAAGCTACTCCTGCCACTCGAGCCTAATTCTGTAGACATGATATGCGTTCTACCACTAGACCAAAGCAATCCTTTGAATTCCTTTAGAGGTTTTAGAAATTTATTATTACCACCGACAGTTGTAAATATGCGTCTGTATGCACACATACATACGTGTATACATACATATATATTTACACGTACAAACACTCATACGTATATGTATGTATGTATGTATATATATATATATATATATATATATATATATAAACACACGCATACATATACATATACAAATATACATACACACACACACACACACTTATATATATACAAACACACACACATATATATATATATACATATATACATAGGTGTATATATGTACATATGTGTACATATACACATATGCATGTAGACATACGCATATATATTTACACATATACATATTTACATATATGCACATATACGAATATATACTTATATACATGTACATACATATACATATATGCACATATACGAATATATACTTATACACATATACATACATATATATACACATATAGATACATATGTATATATATATACATATATATATATATATGTATGCACATACACATATATATGTATACACATATACATATATATACACATATACATATACATATATACATACACACACATACATATATATATATATCATATATATATATAGTATATATTATATATATATATATCTATATATATATAATATATATATTATATATATATATATTCGCATACACACCTTTATTCTATTAATGGTCTCAGTCATTGGTCTGCGGCCATTCAGGGACACCAACTTCAAGTGCTTTTAGTCGTTATATCGACTTTGTCTGGTACTTGTTTTTTGATTACAAAAGAGGGAGGAATAATAACAACGTATTCTAACTCGCCACACCGACGCATATATATATATAAATATATATATATATATATATATATATATATATATATATATATATATATATATATCTATATATTACTCATATATATAACTCATATATAATATACATATATATATATGTATGTATATATATATATATATATATATATATATATTATATATATATATGATATATATATATATAATGATATATATATATATATATATATAATATAGATACATACATATATACCTATATATATATATCTATCTACATATATCTATCATATCTATATCTATATATATATCTATGTGTATGTATATATATATATATATATATATAATATATATATATATATATATATATATACATACACATCCTCCTCTCTCTCTCTCATACAATACATAAAACACATTTGTAACTGTTTTGATATGACATATATGTGTGTCTCTGTGTCTGTTTGTATATGTATATGCCTATATATATATATATATATATATATATATATATATATATATAAGTGTGTACATATATATGTGCATGTGTGTGTGTGTTTAGAAAATGAACAGATAGATTGAAACAGAGACAAAACAGGGGAAAGAGGTATAGGTGGACAATGT
>NC_042999.1:83347939-83357939 GCF_006345805.1 Octopus sinensis
TAGGTATATGATACACACACACATACACGCAAATGAGTGAAGTGGAATGTAGCGTGGCAATATATAATTATATAATATACATCGGAAACATGATTTGTGAATCACACATCAAAAATTTCATTGTTTGTATTTCTCCCACCGAATAAACTTCAGAAAATGTGTCGCATATTCGTCTAATCAATGCTCAGAGAACACGTGTTAATAATGCAAAAAACACGTTATATGTCTCTTTGTCTTTAACATTATATGCATTACAAAGGCAAGCTCCCAAACTAGCTATTGTAGTCTATATTTAATACTGATAAACAGCTTAGTGTTTTGAAAAAAATATTTGTCAGGACTATTTTTTCAGTATGTGGGAAATCTTATGGAGAAAATAATCTATGTAGCCATTTGTTATTTAAAATAACGATGGAAGTGTCTGTCAGGGAACACTGATTACGATTATTTCCTCAAAAGTGTTAAAGGTAGGGAAACAATGTTATATTCGTCTGAGGAATAAAGATACGCACTTTCTGGAACCATAAATGTAGGGTGATACATTTCCTTTTTTGGATGAATTAATTTTTAGTGATAACATTCTCATCCGCTAAAAACGTGATATATACTCTTTACTCTTTACTCTTTTACTTGTTTCAGTCATTTGACTGCGGCCATGCTGGAGCACCGCCTTTAGTCGAGCAAATCGACCCCGGTACTTATTCTTTTGTAAGCCCAGTACTTATTCTATCGGTCTCTTTTGCCGAACCGCTAAGTGACGGGGACGTAAACACACCAGCATCGGTTGTCAACCAATGCTAGGGGGACAAACACAGACACACAAACATATACACACACACTTATATATATATACATATATACGACAGGCTTCTTTCAGTTTCCGCCTACCAAATCCACTCACAAGGCATTGGTCGACCCGGTGCTATAGCAGAAGACACTTGCCCAAGATGTCACGCAGTGGGACTGAACCCGGAACCATGTGGTTGGTTAGCAAGCTACTTACCACACAGCCACTCCTGCACCTATATATATATATTAAATATATATAAGTGTTGTTTATGGCCACTTTAATGTGGCTGCCCTCTAAGACAAGACAATACCACCATTTAACTTCAGAAAGACATCTCTTCCAGCAGGCTTATTCAGTGCGCTTCTCGCACCCGTTATTTATTGCATGCGGGAGATAACTCCTGCCACCCCGGCTTCAAGTCCACCAGACCATGTGGTTTTGATCTGTATTGGATCTTCTCGGTGGTGGGTACATGTTGCCAGTTATGGTAGCAGTTTACCTCGCTTGCAATATGTAGAATATACAACGTCATACAATCACTGATTTTGTATTTGAAAATCTCTGTACCCCCCCCCCCACACCACACATAATGAATCTCGTGTAGTGATGTTTTAAGTAGTCTTTCTGGGTTTCTGTACGTATGCGTTTCTTGATAGGTGAATACTTTTTAAAAGATGTTCAGGAAGCCCTATATAGTTTTTGGGTTACTGTAAGAAAGATCTTTATCTATAAATTGACACTTTAGAATGACACATATTGTCAAGAAAGTAGACATTTTGGTTGATGCAATTACATTGTGGATAAAATTCTTCCGTTGTCGTACCGAAACTCTTTTGACTGTATAAACTATTAAAATTTCTACAGTAATTTTAGCCTATCGTAATGATATTTTTTACTTAATACCTAATGAAATCTTTAGGGTATCTTCGGTATATCAAGGGGGAAATGCATATAAATATTATATGACTCCGAGGAAACCTGGGATTAATGGAGCAAGCAATTATACTATTTATTTTTTATTTATGCGCCCTTTTGAAGCCTAGCCAGGCTCACGGGCCCGGTTTTTCCGGTTTCTATGGCGTATGTGTTCCCCCCAGCTGGAACGAGTAAGAGAAAGTTGGGGTGAAAGAGTACAACAGGGGTTGCCGCCACCCCCCGCCGGAGCCTCGTGGTGCTTTAGGTGTTTTCGCTCAATAATCACACACAACACCCGGTCTGGGAATTGAAACCGCGATCCTCCGACCGCGAGTCCGCTACCCTAACCACTGGGCCATTACGCCGCCAATTATATATACTATGGAAAGGTTTATATCATAATATTTCCATCGTCTACTTTTGGATTTATGAATATGAATGTTGTTTATTATTCAAAGAATGTAGACCATTTTTTAAGCTCATATCTTTCAATACGTCTTTGTAATGATGAACATGTTTAAAATATTTCTCAAGGATAAGCTGTCATGTGTCATTAAAGAAAATTTTAGCATTATTATAGAATAGCAGGAATTTATATTAAAACACTGAAATTGCTCATTATGTTCGCTGCATGGACAGTATTTACCCGCATCTAACTATAAAATTATATATATGTTTGGATTCCCATCTGCTGTGAATTTCAATTCTAACTAATGAAAATGTTGATAATCGCCTACTTAGCAGTATCCATTTTGTGGCCATTCAAAATGTGTAGTCCATCATTATAGTAAAGACCGGATCTTACAGAGCGAAGTTTCTTCCGATTTAAGTCTAAGGTGTGTCATGCAATTAATTCGCAAATGTCAGATCCCATCGTCGGTCAAGTAACTATATTAAACAATTCCTGGACGGCATGTTAAATCCCAAAAGTAGTATAACATGGCAAAGAGTGCCTAGCGTGCGCAATAATATCTTACTATATGGTCACAAACGAAACATTAGATATTTTTATTATTTACCTGTTAATCAGAAACGAGAAACTTTAAGGAGCATGTCATCGAATTCATATATATATATATATATATATATATATATATATATATAATATATATATATAATATATATATATATAATATATATATAATATATATATATATACGTGTGTGTGTGTGTGTGTGTGTGATGTTTATTTTAAGAATAGCCAAGGAAACTGAAAAAGGCTATGCAGACTAGCAGAGTAAATTGATAATGTATTTAAGAAATAATTTGTTTCTTTGCTCAGGGGATATCGGGCATTAAACTATCATCGTCAATTAAATCAATATGTCGATGTATAATAGACCTGTCAGGACTACCTAACAAGTTAAAGAAACAGTGTCTGTCACAATGGGAATCTAGCAGGGATTACTTATTTGCGAACTAAGGCCTTTATTTGTTGTCAATTAACAATGAAATAGTATGAAGTAAATTATAAATATATTACCTTCAGGAATGTAAGTTATTTCTTTAAACAACGATTGTAGATTCGTTTGCTATGGCAGTAAATCTTTCCCAGCCTGTGAATAACAGGAATTTATCTATTTTCTAAATAGTAAGATTCGGAGCTTAATATTTCTGAAGAAGATATTTGGAAAAAAATTCTATAAATGATAGATGATATTTAAAATAATATTAAAATTGATATTAAATGATACGTTATAATTTCAATTTGAATTAATAAAAACAACTAATTGAGATGATTTATATATTAAGGAATAGTTTTAGTAAATGCAGCTGTGAAAAATTTTGAATGATTTGAAATTTCGTACTTTGTAGATGAAAGAAAATAAACATCCAACAGTAACTGTTCGTAACAGCTTTCAAAAAGAGAAAAATAACAATATGAAATTAAGAATTAATTTCATAGTTTTAATTTACATAAAAGCGGCGAGCTGGCAGAATCGTTAGCCTGCCGGTTAAAATACTTAGCGGCATTCCATTTGTCTTTACGTTCTGAGTTTAAATTCAATCGTGGCCGACTTTGCTTTTCATCCTTTCTGGATCGATAAAATAAGTATACCAGTCGAGCAGTAGGGTCGATGTGATCAACTTACCCATCCCACCGAAATATAGTAGAAAGGAATATTTATTTATATGAACGTGACGAACTGGTAGAATCATTAAGCACATCAGGCAAAATGTTTAACGGCTAAATGCCGGTCTTTACGTATGTTTGTGTATTGTTCTGTTAGTATCTGTGTCTTTTTTCTTTTCTTTTTTTTCATTCAGAAAACAGAAAAAAAGAATGGAACAATAACAGTCCCTTCCACCATACTACGCAACATGACGTCTAAAGACAATGGGAAACGAAAAAATAAAAGGCACAGATACAAACAGGATAATGCATAAACCCATATACACACACAAAAGACACACATATACATGCTTAAGATGAAATGAGGAAATCAAATAAATAAATAAATAAATAATAAACAAAGGGTACGGATACAAATACTACAGTGAGCAAACCAATATACAGACACACAAAACATAGAGATGCGTACACCCACGCACGTGCGAACGTATGCGCGAATAAGGATGCATACCACAGAAAAACAGAATCGATTAAACAGAACAGGAGGAGTCACGTGGAATGGAGAGTCGCTGAAGGGGTCGCAAGATGTGTTATGAAATATTTCCAGACAATGGACATAAAATAAGAACAATAATAAAGAAGAGAAGTACGAATATATAGTGCGTGTGTTTATTTGGCATGAAATAAAAATAACTATCTAGAAACATAACAATATCTGTTTCAACACACCATTTCATATCAGGAATCTTGCAAAACAAATTCATAAACGTCAATTATATCACTCTTTAAGTTATTTATCCGCATATATGGCAATGTCACATTTTAGCTATTTCTTTTAATTAATAATATTTAAAAAACTCAGGTGATTGTATTTAAAAATTTATGAAAAGTTAATGAAAACAAATTAAGAAAGAGGAAAGTGTGCTTATGACTTCTCTCATTCTAGTGCTCATGCTTAAAACTATCGTTCCTGTACGTGTAAGTCAAGTTATGTAAATAATCTTTCATGCACGAGATGTAGTATATGAATTATGGTCATATAAAAATTTAGGTAAGAGACTTTTTCCTGAAAATTTTATGGGTACGAATTTTCTGGAAAATGCTAAGCGTAAAGCAGTCTATTTTAGGTGATGTGTTTTAAACAAATGGTCTAGGAATAGAGAAAAATGTAGAAGAACTGGAAAAGCATGCCATTAAAGGTATTAATTTATCTATCTTGGTATATGATTGGTTTGAAGCCCTGAAAGCTTCACAAATCATATGTCCGCACAAAGAGATTCTTTCCAAGAGTCTACGACTGAAAATAGTTTCTGAATTAAGTATTGATGATAGAAAGAAACCATATTCTTACCATAACCTTACTCTTAAAGACCGGAAGTCTTACTTCACACATTTGCTTTAAATAAACCCCACTAAAACTGACTCGGTAAAATTAGTAAAAAAAAAAAAAAAAACACGTGAATAATTCTAAAATTTACACTAGTAAAATTACTATCACTATAGAACGACACTTAGAGAGTGTGAGAATAAAATTACCCAATAATAACCACGGCAATCTGCCATCAAAGAATATTTATCCCACCAACGTTCAAACTCGGCTTATAATCTCCCGAACCATTATAGACGTTTCACAACCATAAATGAAAAGGAAATAAGTATTATGATGCTTGCCCGATAACTACTTCATAAGAATAGAATAAGAACCATCTGATGTCAGATCGTGCTCACGATTAAGCTGAAGCCGAAATTCAGTGGGGATATATACTTATTTTGAAGTTTAAAGAAATTCTCCGTGATAACAGATGACAACTTTCTAGTTATAAAGAAAATCAACCACCCCTCCATTGTAGACATAAGAAAGAAAAATTTGTACTTGGTAAAAAAACGTATTCAAAATTACCATTGAAAATAACCTTCCAATTCCAAAATTCTTAGAGATCATCTTAAATTTTACTAAATGCTTTATATTTATCTATGGCGTAAACCCAGAGAAAGCTGTCACAGAGTATTGAAGTAGCCTGAAAATATGAAAAACTTTAGAGGAAAATAAGCATTTAAAAATTTAAATCTTCCATGAATTAAGAAACCAATCTCCATAGACTCCACTGTTCATTTTAAATTTCCTTTGTTCAAAATTGGATTGAAAAGATAACAAATCAGAAAGACATGAATAAGTCGACAATTAACAATATGCTAAACAGAAAATTACTCGGTATAATACCGTTGTCACAACACCAGTTATCTCCCTAAATTACCTAGAAAACATTTCCATATAATCCAGAAATATCTCAAATATTATACATATGTACACACACACACACACACGCACACACACATGGCCTACGTTGAACTCCTCATTTGCATAATCACTGAACCTGGAGTTTAGCTATAGTCTGTCCATAGCACTTACTCAGCATTATCTGACACCTTTAGGTCTTATTGACACTATTACCTCTCATAACCTATATATGTATGTATATATATATATATATATATATATATATATGCACATACATATATTTGCTGCATTCTTAGATTCCTTCGTATTTCAGCGCACCATATGATGATGAGGTGATCTACGATCCATCTTGTCGTTTATAATTTCTAATTATTCATTGGTCTTGATTATGGGTTGCAGAAGTGATCGTAATGGAAACGAAATAAACGGAATAACAATTACCTTCGTGTTATTCTTCAATGATTATATATTATATATATATATATATATATATATATATATAATATATATATATATATATATATATATATATATATATATATATATATATATATATATACAGTATATATAAGCACAATCACACGTTTATAATTAAATAGTTTATTAATTAATCATGTTGCTGACAAATTAATAATATGCAAATTAGTTCAGCTATTTCAATTACTTCCAATTTTGGGATTCATTCAATAAGGGTTGTTCGCAGGCAGGAAAACGAAGGATACTTACCCTTTCAGGAGTGGCCAATCAACCATAAAACATGTTAGGACAATCTTTACGTTTCTGTCTGTGTATGGAATAATTAACTGAATTACATTTGTTTACCTTCTAAAGTGTAAGCTTTATAAACTGTGAGATAAAATTATTAACCATCTTAGAAACAGTAACTCTGAGCACCTTTTCAAACTCCACCTGTCTAACACCCGTGGACATGTTTACAAAGTCAGAAAGCAGCACAGCTCCCATGACTTTCGGAAACATTTTTTCACGCTAAGAGTTGCTGAAGTATGGAACAAACTGCCGGCATCAGTTGTTAGTTGTCGGAGTACTGCATCCTTCAAAACTTTCATGCTTCCTGAGGTTCGCCAACACTACACCTGATTTTCTCCCCTCCATATACACGCAAGCATGAATCTGACTCATACACTGTTCACTTTCCAGACATTTGTACATTACTGCATATACTTTATACGCAACTATATCTACAACAAATGTTCCTAATACTTTCTGAAACACTAATATTGTACATGAAATACATATGCAAACATTTATCTAGACCTATTTTGTGTGATAGAGATGTTTTCTCACCAATACGCAGCGCTAACGGATGCATCCTTAAGTTGGCGATTTTGCGTTACCTTACTACTGATGCCAAGTGGTTAACCCTGACCGAAATAGATTCTGAGCTTGTTTCAACTGTCTTCTTGATTTGTCAAGTCTTGAGAATGTCCGACCGAAATATTGATAGATTAAAATAAATGTCGTTTATTGTAAGACAAGAATCTTTGCGCTGTTGACAGCTTCTTAAGCTCACATTCTAAAAACACAGTACTTCTTAAAATTTCAGATTATCAGGACTACGAGAAAATAATTGTATTTCACCGCTCATCATCATCATCGTTGTCGTCGTCGTCATCGCTATCGACATCAACCCCAACAGTAACAGTAGGAGAGAGATGCAGAGATGAAATTTGAACAACAGTCAGAATAGCCGTTAAAAATTTATTTGTGCTACGTAGAAGCTTCTGAAAGCAATTCCAAAAACAGAGACATTGTGATGTAAAGATATTTTCTCGCCAATACGAGGTGACCAAAATATATGCTGAATGTGACTCTCGGTTGGCGGTTTGGGCGTTACGTTGCTACAATCTTTACATGTTGGTATAGCCGTCAAAATATATTCAGAGTTCATCTCAATAGCTTATTATAAGACAAGAATCTTTGCGCTGTTGACAGCTTCGTCAGTTGTAAAGGTTCTGAGCTTAGAATAACGGTAGACTAAATAAATGTCAATTATTCTATTCAAACGAAAAAAAAAATAATAAACCAAACCACCAACACCCGGATACCTCTCAGCCAACAACACTTTCTTTGCTCGAGTGGTCCCTGATATCCGGAAGCAACGTAAAAAGAAGTCTCCCAGTGGTGCTATTAAGTTTGTCATGGCATGAACCGATGATCTAAGTTATCTTAGTCATCCTGTTGACATCTTGATAGCTTTACTCGAAATTATAAAGAGTGACATTTGCTCATTGTGCAACGAAACAGAACCGAAACCGGAATCTCATAATTACGAAGCAGACTTCTTAACCACTCGGCTTTACTGAAACTACGCGCTGATGAATATACCCAAATATTACTATTGACGGGTTAAACCTATATTATAACAGAACTGTTTTATATATAAATATATGCATATATACATATCCTTACTCACACATTTAAGTTTTGTGTCCACAAGTCAACGTGAATATATAAAGTTTCTTTGTTGAAATAACCAAACCCGACTTGACTCCTACAGAAAACAAAACAAACAAAATATGTATGAAATATATAAAAAAATTGACATTACACCATACTGGCATAATTTACAATTATATCATGTTCTGCAATAAACATATTTTTGGCCGCCTGGTCTAGCGCCATATATCAAAATGTTCGCAGCGCTCAATGCAGTATTTACATTATTTTCATCTTTTCTTTCTTCATTTTTTTTTTACCTCTTTTTTTTCTCTGCCGCCAATGCACAGGAACATACAAATCTCGGAAATACAAATGCGCCTTCCCACATATAGATACACACATAGATATATGTATGTACAAGAATAGATATAAATGGATATATGCGTATACACACACACATACACACAGATACCTGTAAATTTAGACATACACTCGTACGACCCAAAATGAAATAGCACCTATCATGTTTCGTAGATGTTTATGTGTATTAACACTTTGACTTAGACTCGCATTACTAAAGCTTCACAGGAGTAAGCAAAACATTCCTGATCACTCTGGATTGTAAGGCAGGGTCATGTGATTCTAGAACCAAATATTAATACAAAAAAAATACGACATGAACACACACACACGCACACATATGCACAATATAGCTAATGATTAATATAGTCAATTAACCCGGCATATCACAACTACATTTCATAGAACAAAGCGTTCAACACAATAAGTAGTTAAAAAAATACTTGCATATATTTAGAGTGTCTTACACAGAATTTGATTTGCTATGTGTAGTACATTCGTAAAGTTGACAATCGAGATATATTAAAATATATATCAAGGTCAGTCAGAAATTCTTTCGGATTTTCACTGATGAATTTTTGTAACTTGTCTCTCCATGTTATATCATAAATGATGCAATTTGTTGTTCAACCGTTGTTGAATTCTTTATTCCTTATTTTTATTTATAATATATATAGACATTGATTGATTCTCCTTATTTTGCAACTTTGATAATGAGTGGTCAAAAAATTGCAACTAGAGCCATGTTACACTACCATTGGAAAACAGGACAGCGTACAAGCGACAAAAGAATTCAATAATGTGGAAGGCCCGGGAACTTTCAATGGATGTGTAGTTGAGACGTTTCAAGGAAGGTGACACCAACCTCAGAGATAAACGAAGGTAGAGAGGCCTTCTGTTGTGGAAGATGAAGCCTTGTGTGAAATGGTTGAACAACAGCCAATCACTAGTTTATTGCCGGTAGAACTTGTTCCTCACAAAGCACCATCAAACGCCAACTCCATAAGCTCGGATTTGTGAACAGAGACATTCGAGAGGCTTCTTATGAACTGAACAACAACCAAGCTCACGACGTGTGAACATTTGCAAATAAATGATGGCAAATCTTCGAGATGCCCGTCTTTGGCGTCCAATTACAATTGAGGATGAAAAATGGATTTATTTTCGTAATCTTAATAAGGGAAATGAGAGGTTTATGTTCCGACCAGGCTTCAGAACCTGT
>NC_042999.1:83362939-83370439 GCF_006345805.1 Octopus sinensis
AGGGTATATCAGCCGAAACGTTGTGCTAACAACAAACAAGATGAGGACAAATATCCGTCAATTGTAAATAAAGTAAATAATGTACATAATTCCTCATCTATTAAATATAGAACTGTATTATAGATACTGCTTTCAAAATTCGTATTTTGTTTTTCACCCATTCACTTGTTCAGGGTCACCATAGCACTCACTGGGAGAACATGTTTCAGTGACCAGAAAATATGTTAAACTCTATGTAAAACGTTAGAGAAAGTATCGTGGCTTTTCCTTCCAATAAATATAGCTAAAGTAAAGCAGTTTTCGTGAATCCTTAGAATACTACTGTGGATCACGAATCTTGCTTGAGTGGCTCCCCCAAAATGTTATACGGACCCTCAGGGTAAATATGAACTCTGGTTGAGGACCTCTCTTTATTCTAACAAATTGACTCCTGTACTATAGTTTGTTTTAAAGTTTGATGCTTATCCTACTAGTCTCTTTTAATGAACCGCTGGGTTACGAGGACATAAGGAAGCCAACACGTGTTGCCAAACGGTCGTGGGACACCCATTCCATCATATCTATAAGACGGGCTTCTTTCCATTTCTTGCTAACCAAATCCACTCAAGGCTTTGGTCGATCTGGGACTATTTTAAGGTATCGTCAGTCTGAATTTGGAACCATGCGGTTGGGGAGCAAACTTCTTACCGCACAGGCACGCCTACACTCATACACTCGCACGCACGCATGCAAGGACACACGCACGGACACACGCACGCACACACGGACACATGCACGCACGCACGCACGCACGTTATTCATTCCTTACGGATTCAGCAAAAATAAAAACTTCGAGGCAAGGTTATATTACGTTGATGAATCAAGAAAAAAAAAATTCAAAACATGAATATAAAAAACCCCCAAAAAAACAAATAAAATCATGTTCATAGTTACGTGTTTTTTCCAAAACATTAAAAAAAATATAGTCATTGGTTAACAATAGTTTTCTCTCAGCACATGTTTGATTTTACTTAAATTTTTTAATGTTCTAGCTTGACAATAAATAACCTTTCACCTAGTTTGCTATCGTTATTATAGGCACACGAAACGCATCTGTCTCTTCTTTTCATCACTACTCGTGACTAACCACCTCGACAAATATTACATCACCGAATGCCAACGCTCAATTGACAACTGCTGAAATTACATACACGCAGACATATATATATGCATGTATGTAGGTATATATGTGTGTAGGTATGTGTAGGTATGTGTGTGTCTATTTACATCGATATATGTATATATTCTTTTATTCTTTTACTTGTTTCAGTCATGTTGGAGTACCGCCTTGTAGGGGTTTTAGTCGAACAACTCCACCTGGGGACTTATGTTTTAAGCCTAGTACTTATTCTATCAGTCTTTTTGCTGGTCCGCTAAGTTACGGGGAGGTAATCACACCAACACTGGTTGTCAAGTGCTTAGCTTCGCTTAGACTTTATCTTTTACTTGTTTCAGTCATTAGACTGTGGCCATGCTGGAGCACGACCTTGAAAAATTTTTACCGAACGAATCTACCCCAGTACTTAGAGGATCCTCTCTGTTTGGTTGCACCTGTGGCAATTTTAAAGTTTAGTGAGAATTTTGATTTTTGGTGTATTGATGTCATTTTCCACGCTGAATCTCAGGGGCGAATTCACTTTTCTCAGGATTATTTTTAATGTTACAAAGGTTTAAAGTCTGATAAATTTTAGCCAGTCAGAAAACAGGATTTCGAAGCTGTCATTTTGTGCATGACTGCACATGTTCTAACCAGTAAGCAAATGGAATATTGGCAGAATCCTGCTTTGCAAACGCCATACAATCCCTCATAACTTTTTAACTTTTGGGAATTTTCAGAAAAGTTTTGCGAATTTGTATTCTGCATACGGGAGTTCATGCGATTACGCAAAACATTTTTTGGTGCGAGATTTAAGATCTATCTAGCTATTCTTTTTAGCACATCTCACAACTACCTTATACCTCATGCGTTTTAAGCATGTAATAAGTGAAATAGGATCATATGGGAAAGCAGCTTGGAAACAGCTAGGTTTGTTACTATGGAGATAGACACCTATATGTCTGTGGCTTTAGATTGACTAAAATTATAGTTAATTTGCAATTAAATACTTACCCATAATTTGCAATTAATTAAAGTTAATTAACAATTTATTGACTTATGGCGAAAATGAATTTCAAGTCTATGATAACCATACGAAACTACATTAATACACCAAATATAAAATCAATTGAAACAGTAATCGAAGAAATTGAAAAGTGGCAGTCAAATAGAAAAGATCCTATTTATATTTTAAGCCTGGATTTTTATTCTGTCGGTATCTTTTGCCGAACTGTCAAGGGGATGTAAACACAAGGCACACATGCATATACATACATACATACATACATACATACATACAACATACATACATACATACATACAAACATGGTGGCTACCCCCCACCCGTTATCGAGTATGGCCATTGCACGAAGCTTAATCGATGTTGTTATCGTGCAATGCCTGTGCAAGAAGATTTTTTTTTAAAGTGAGGAAAGGCTGTGCACTGAATCAATCCCATTCACTAAGCAACAGCAGCCATAATCCGAAAAGAAGGATGCCCTAACAAAGGCTTGGAGTCCTTCACTCCCAATGGTTTAACCGCGCGATCGGGTATTCAGTCCGATTATTTCTATGTCCCCGCGCATGATACAGCCTTAAAACATTTATTGGATGGCCGTTGACTCTCAAGAGTTCCTCCGCCCTTTGACGGATTTTGTTTTTCATCCCGCAGGGCGTCCAATAAACACCCTCCTCATCAATCAAGCTTGGCGGGGTTGCCGGTTTAGTTGCCGACGACCCGACCATGCAACAGGTTGTACTGGGTTACATGTTACCAGTAGCACTCGAAAGTGACCTGACATACATACATACATACATACATACATACATACATACATGCAAGCACACACAAACACATACACACAAATATATATAAATATATATACATATATACATACATGCGCGCACATACACACTACAGACGTCTTTCAGCTTCTGTCTACCAAATTGACTCACAAGACTTTGGCCGACCTGAGGCTATTGTAGAAGACACTTGCACAAGGTGCCACAGAAGAACTGAACCTGGAACAATGTTGTTGGGAAGCAAACTTCTTACCGCTCAGCCACGCCTTCGCCAATGAGCGTATATAATTTGTGTGTGTGTGTGTGTATATAAATATGTATATATATATATATATGTGTGTGTGTGTGTGAGAGAGAGAGAGAGAGAGAGAGAGAGAGCGAGAGAAAGAGAGAGAGAGAGATGTTTGTGTGTATGTGTATTTATGTATGTACCTCTGCGTATCTAAATTCCGTTTACGCTCGTATTACGACTAAATACATTTTACTTTTCCAGTAATCTCGTCTTCCTGTGCTCCTTCTCTGTCTTACTATCTATCTACCACTCACCTTGTGTTTTCTATTTGTCTTCCTTAATAGTTATCTGTGTGTGTGTGTGTGTGATTGTGTGCGTGTGTGTGTGTGCGTGCACATTCAAATACAAAGAGGAAGGAAGAAAGAAAAGCAAAAGAGTGTGAAAATGTGAGAGAGAGAGAGAGTGAGAGAGGAAAGAAAACTCATAAACGATTAAAATGAACTTTTTGACATTTAGATGGCAATAAGGGACAAAGGTCACTTTACACAACCCACCTTATCTGTCTTTTATCACCACCAACCACCAACCACGCAAGCAATTTTTGGTCATTTAACAATTCTATATGGTTTTCTGCCCCTCTTTTCCTTTCTTTTCCCCCCTAAATTGGAAATGGTAAGCAGAGAATTATTTATAGCAATGGGAATGAATTATGCATGAATGTTGATTGATGAATTATGGTGACCAAGAAATAAAATACCGAAAGATACATTAACAAAAATAAAACCAACAAAAACGAAATAATTTGTGATTCGCTACTAGAATCAGCAAAAGCGGCAAGCAGTGGGAAATACTGTGTGATATTAAAGTCTTTCCACTTGGGTTCGATTCTCATTGAATTTCTTTAACGATGAATAATGTAACAGTCGATTACTTGTTCCATTCTAATTGCCTATATCTCTCCAAATTCGTAAATGTGTGACTGAATAAAAAACCATTCTGCCCCCGAGGATTTAAAAAATGGCCCAGACCCTTCTCCACACTCTCATTCATTGGACGAACATTGTTGGCTTATGGAGTTATGTTCAAAAGCTGCTGTCTCGTCCAGAACCTCCTGAAAAAATGGCAACCGCTGTTTTTTTTATGACACAGTGGAATTTGAACTCAAAACACACAGAGACGGAACAGATAACGCAATACTTCCCGTACAGTGCTCAAACAATTCCATCTGTTCACTGCCCTGGGTTAGTCCCCCACCCTCCATTTCTTTTTATAGGTCTCGAAAGAGTGACTGACAAAATTGACAGCGACACAATATGAAATCAGAGCGTCGAATAAATATAGAGATACCTTCAAGTAAACACTTTAATAATTCTGCCAATTTGTCTCCTATTTCTTGAAAGCAACTTTAACTGTAATTCCTGTACAACGGACAAAATAAATACCAGTAATATGATGATGTAAAGACAATCTGTTTCTTTATTATCCACAAGGGGCTAAACATAGAGAGGACAAACAAGGACAGACAAACGGATTAAGTCGATTGTATCGACCCCAGTGCGTAACTGGAACTTATTTAATCGACTCCGAAAGCAAAGTCGACCTCGGCGGAATTTGAACTCAGAACGTAACGGCAGACGAAATACGGCTACGCATTTCACCCGGCGTTCTAACGGTTCTGCCAGCTCGCCGCCTTTTAACAGATCTGCTGCATGGTGATGTAAACACAATCGTCTATATGATTACATGATTTATCAATACTATTTCTTTCGTCACATATCCTCTGAAGTTACTTTTTATAGTGGTCGTGGTGATGCTTCTCACTAAGATTACGGCAATCGTGATCAAGAAAAATAATATTATTGAATTTCTGTTATTTTCAATATTTATGTAATTAATATTGTTTTGTTACCACATATATAATACTAATTGCAATTTATTTAACAATAAATCACATAAAATAACAATAATTTGAATTCACTATATTTTGGATAACTGACTGTTAATTCAAACTGACAATTTTCAGTAAATCTAAGAATATTTTTTTCTACTCTAGGCACAAGGTCCAAAATTTTGGGAGAGGAGACCAGTCGATTAGATCGACTCCAGTACGTAACTGGTACTTAATTTATCGACCTCGAAAGGATGAAAGACAAAGTCGACCTCGGCGGAATTTGAAATCAGAACGTAGACAGACGAAAGTAAATCTGAAAATTTTAATTCACCCGTGCATAACCATTTATTATTTTTTTTTTTACCTTTGTACAGTGTCAGAGGTGGGGGGAATGCCATATGCCCTACAAAGCTTCTCTTTGAAAATATTTGTCTCTTATGCAAAATCTCATCCATCAAGATAAAAAAAAACAGAAAAGAAAAATGTTGCTTACCATTTGGAGTATGCAAAGGCCTGTAGCTAAGTGGTTAATGTTGCACTCGCATCGCATAATCATGGTCGTGACTCCCCGACTGGGAAGTGCGCTGCATTCTTAAGCAAAACACTTCATTTCACATTGCTACAGTCCTTTCGGCTATAAACGAGTTACTATGCGACAGACTAGCGTCCTGCTCATGAGGAATCTTGTGATCTCGGGCACCTATAAGCTATGGAAACCGAGTAACTGGCCTATGAGTGCTGAGACCTAAGACAGTAATTACTTACTTGTAGCAAACACACACACACACATACCATTTTATATATTGAAATAGTGAGTTGAAAATTTTCATTTATCTGATGTTATCCATGCAATTAGTAGACAGGGACTCCTTCTAGTGATGCTTAAAACCTAGAACAAACAACTTGGAACGATAACCCCAATGTTATTAGCCAATTGAAATCTTTGGAAAATGATGGAGATGATAGACTGTAAGTATTTTGTATGAGGGCGGCGAGCTGGCGGAATCGTTAGCACGCCGGGCGAAATACCTAGCGGTATTTCGTCTGCCGTTACGTTGTGAGTTCAAATTCCGCCGAGGTCGATTTTGCCTTTCATCCTTTCGGGGTCGATAAATTAAGTACCAGTTACGCACTGGGGTCGATGTAATCTACTTAATACCTATGTCTGTCCTTGTTTGTCCTCTCTATGTTTAGCCCCTTGTGGGTAATAAAGAAATAGGTATTTCGTCTGCCATTACGTTCTGCGTAATCTCTTTGTCTGTTCTTGTTTGTCATTTCTTTGTTTAGCCCCTTGTGGGCAATAAAGAAATACATAAGTATTTTGTATGCAAAATATCACCTTGTGGTATTTCCCTTCTGACTTTTTGGTAATTTGTAGTTTGTGAGGACTGAGAATGTAGATGTTAGTGTTGTTTTTTAGCCCTGGGTCAGCCCTTAATCGTGAAATCCTATGATGAACGCTTTCCAGTAGTGACCACCTCGATTGTTTTTTTGTTTTTTTTTTTGCTTTGTAGGAATGCATTAAATAATGTGTTCTTTCTATAATGATAATGTATAATTTGAGTAATATCTTGGCAGTTATTTCGAGCGATCGGGAAGAGAGTCCTTCGTTGGCTTGTAGATGATAAGAGCGAATTTGACGATGGTGAAAGAGCTATAGTGTTTAATGTATGTGTGTGTGTGTAGAAATAAATTGATGTAATTAGAAAGATTTATTGTTTTCTGTTATCCCTAAATGCTGAACCCATGATAAAATTACATGTATTCGAAAGGGGAAACACCCCTAATCAATTAAATTAATAACACTTGGTTCTAACGTAATCGTGTAGCAAAGGGCCTTTTAGGTGTGTAAAAATAGTAGGGTGTGACATCGTAAATTTCCCATTCGAAATGAACTGTCAAATAGGAAAGAAAAAAAAATGGAAATGCAGATGAAAAAAAAAACTTAAAATTGATTTAGTACTGACCTTTGAGAGGTCAAAGTTGAAGTGTTACAGAAGGAACATATATGTGGTTGCTCAATGTATAAAAAAAAAATAGCCAAATTATCCATGAGCTGAATATTGGTTTCAAATTTTGGTACAAGGTCTGCAATTTTGAGGTTGGGGTAAGTCGATTACAGCGACGCTCAGTGCTCAACTGGAACTTATTTTATCGACCACGAAAGGATGAAAGGCAAAATCAACCTCGGGTGAATTCGAACTTGGAGTGTAAAGATCAACAAAATGCAGGTAAGCATTTTGCCCGACCTGCTAACGATTCTGGTAGATCACCGCCTTATGCATGAATTAAATATTATTTCGTTAAAAATGGTTGGAGACAGGGATAATGTAATTATGGATATACGACTTCTGAAAAAATCTTTTGAATATGATGGTCATGGCGGAACAAAGTCTACTCAGTATTGGAGTGATTTCTGTCTAAACAACAACAACGGCT
>NC_042999.1:83375439-83447939 GCF_006345805.1 Octopus sinensis
CAAGGAGAATAATTAAGATTTTTCGTATGAATATTTTCTAGAACACTTCAATATATTACATGCGCAAAGGCACACACACACACACACACACACTCATCACTAACACACACACACACACCACACGCACACACGAGTAATAAACAAAAAAGAATTATAATAAAAAATATCAACGAAAGTAAAAATAAGAAAAAAACAATTGTTAAACATATGCAAAAATGTAGGAAATATTTATTGCTGCTTCTGCCGTTATTGTCGTTATTTTATTAGGTGAAGGTTACACAAACAAAACACATATCATGTGACAATACTGTGTGGTCGTGAGATTATTGCTATTATTATTATCATTATTATTATTATTATTATTATTATTATTATTATTATTATTATTTGAGGCGGCGAAGTGGTAGAAACGTTAGCACGTCGGCGGAAATGCTTAGCGGCATTTCGTCCGTCCTGAGTTCAAATTCCGCCGAGATCGACTTTGCCTTTCATCCTTTCGGGGTCGATTAAATACGTACCAGTTACACACTGGGGTCGATGTAATCGACTTAATCCCTTTGTCTGTCTTTGTTTTTCCCCTCTATGTTTTACCCTCTGTGGGCAATAAAGAAATATATAATGTGTGGTCTTGAGATTATTGCTATTGCTATTATTATTATTATTATTATTATTATTATTATTATTATTATTATTATTATTTGAGGCGGCGAAGTGGCAGAAACGTTAGCACGTCAGCCGAAATGCTTAGCGGCATTTCGTCCGTCCTGAGTTCAAATTCCGCCGAGATCGACTTTGCCTTTCATCCTTTCGGGGTCGATTAAATAAGTACCAGTTACACACTGGAGTCGATGTAATCGACTTAATCCCTTTGTCTGTCTTTGTTTTTCCCCTCTATGTTTTCCCCTCTTGGGCAATAAAGAAATATATAATGTGTGGTCTTGAGATTATTGCTATTATTATTATTATTATTATTATTATTATTATTATTATTATTATTATTATTTGAGGCGGCGAAGTGGCAGAAACGTTAGCACGTCAGCCGAAATGCTTAGCGGCATTTCGTCCGTCCTGAGTTCAAATTCCGCCGAGATCGACTTTGCCTTTCATCCTTTCGGGGTCGATTAAATAAGTACCAGTTACACACTGGAGTCGATGTAATCGACTTAATCCCTTTGTCTGTCTTTGTTTTTCCCCTCTATGTTTTCCCCTCTTGGGCAATAAAGAAATATATAATGTGTGGTCTTGAGATTATTGCTATTATTATTATTATTATTATTACTTTTTTTTTTCTTCTTTCAAACTTGCTTGCATTTCTTGCCGCGTGTCTTCCCGACTCCTAGGGCAAAGAAACTCATAGTATACATTGGTAGGCCATTAAACCAAACTTAATAGTTCGTTCATTTTTATTTTTTTTTATTTTTTAAGTTAAATTAAAATACATGAGTAGCAACAGTTCTCACATCGACAATGCTCTTCTCAATACGTGTGATGTACCAGTTAAGACAATCTTTTGCACTTCTTGCAGGGATGGTAAGCCAGGGATCATTCTCATATAATTTTCGGTTCCGTCTTGATCATTTCTAGTGCTCCAACGATCACTAATATTATTATTATTATTATTATTATTATTTAAGGTGGCGAACTAACAGAAACGTTAGCACGTCGGGCGAAATGCTTAGCGGCATTTCGTCCGTCCAGAGTTCAAATTCCGCCGAGGTCGACTTTGCTTATCACCTTTTCGGAGTCGATAAAATAAGTACCAGCTGACTACTAGACTCGATGTAATCGACTTAACTCCTGTTATATCTTTACAGATAAAAGAATACATTGCAACTGTGTAATAACAATATAACCAAAACAAACGGTAGCAACGACATGGAGCGTAACAGCAATCTTTTAAGAACCAACAATCCAACACGCTAACTCGAAATGTAAATTTAAACTCCAGCTTTGAACTATCAACACACGAACCTCACTTACTCAGACCGCTACTATTTATATGTAGTTGTCCAGTCCATTCCATTCTCGCCAAGGGACGTCGTAGTATCGCACAACATTCCCTTTTGAGATTTCGTGTTCCAAAGGAATAAAGAAACCATATATATATATATATATATATATAATATATATATATATTATATATATATATATATATATGTATGTATGTATGTATGTATGTATTACCGGTCTTCTTCTAGCATAATGGATATCCATTTAGTGGTCATCCCTCTTATATGTATGTAATAAAGTTTTTCTGAATCCTCTGATTTTTCAATATACTAGGCCATTGGTTTTAAATTGATGTTAATCAAATTAATATCCAATTTTTCACCCTTATTATTTAAATTTAAATAACCATTTTCTCTAACCGGTAAAATTCACTGCAGAGAATTATTTTCTGCAGAATTATTTCCGGTATTTTGGCGCGCCAGAACAAAGACTTTTAAATATATAACCCCAAATGTAATCGTTAGAACTATATGCATGTTCAATCTCACGCGGACGTCTCGTGTATAGTTCTGCAAATTATATTTTGCTATGACGAACACACAGATGAATTGTGGACACTTACGTAAGCGGTAACAATGAAATCAGGTTTGTGATTAATCTTTATATTTTGTATCTTTTCATTTCTCTTGCTCGCTTACCTTCGGGCGTTTGCTGAATTTTCTTGAGAACAAACTTTTGTTAGTGGTAAGACCATAGGGGTCTACTTCTAGCATAATGGATATCCACTTAGTGGCCATCCCTCTTATATCCGTCGTCTAATGTATATGGGCAGAAGTACCACCTCATCAATCTTTAAGGGGCTTGCCGAGTGTAGCCTGGAAGTAACTTCAGCTGGAAGTAGATTCATTATTATTATTATTATTATATTATTATTATTATTATTATTATTATTATTATTATTATTATTATTATTATTATACACACATATACAGGTATGGCTTGTATGTATGTATGAATACCTGTACCTGAATACGCACAAATAAATACACTGACGTAAAAAAAAAAGAAAGGAAAAAAGTAAATTATATCATTTAAGAACAAATTTTTTTTTACTTGCTTCAGCCATCGGACTACGGTTATGATTGATCACTGTTTTGAAAGGTTTAGTCAAACAAACCGACTCCGGAACCTACGATTTTAGGCCTGGTATTTATTCTATCGTTCATCTTTGCTGAATCGCTAAGTTACGGAAACGTAAACAAACCAACACCGGTTGTCAATAGGTGGTAGTAGCACAAACGCACATACACATAGCTATAAACACACACACGCACACACACGCGCGCACACACACACACACACACACACACACACACACATACATACACATATGTGACAGGCTTCTTTGAGTTTCCAATCTCACTCGCAAAGCGTTGGTCGGCTTGTGGATATAGTAGAAGACACTTTTCTAAGGTGTCGCAGAGTGGGAATCGAACCCTAGATCACATTTTTAGGAAGTTTGCTGTCCAACTACACCGCCTCACCTGCCCCTACATCCATCCATCCATCCATCCATACATACATACATAAAGACAGACAGACAGACCGACAGACAGACATACGAGTTGCTCGAAGTGTTGCAGTATGTAAATAATGAAATAAATGTCTGCAAAACCTTTGCGCAATGAAGATGGTGTGTTAATCAAAATATGCAGAGTGTTGTCAATGAATGAAAGAAATACGAATGTATTGTATTACATTACACAGATTGCTTAACAAATTTGTTTCATCCCGAAATATTATAGGTTTCTTAAACAATCTATGTAAGCTATTACGGCAGTTTTATCATAATAGGGATAAATCGCCACTATAAATGACTGAGAATGGCTTGCTGACAATTGCAACAACTCTGGACTGTTATATTCTTGTCACTCTTATTTGAAAAGGCGTTTTATCCCGAAATAATATAGGCTTCTGAAACAACCTATGTAAGCTAATACGACAGTTTTATCATTTTCTTCCACACATTGATATCACCTTACATCTGCGTTTCTCAGATGTTATACTGATATTTATCGCATCATATATATCATAAAAGAACAGTGACAGAGAAGATGAGATAAATTGGAAGAAAAAATGGGATGTACTTGTAATATAAAATATATGGATTCTCAGTCGGTTTCGAGAATGAATGTTTATTTGTTCGTTCCACTGAAATAAGTAGTCCTTGTGTGTTAAAGCATTCCATAGATGTGTTCTCTTAAAATAATCTTTGGGTATTTTTGTTTATCGTGTCCACAGAATTGAAAAGACTGACGGGTACCTGGTAATTAAAAGTAGATAGGTAATTAATATTCACTCTAAAGCAGTGATTCCCAGACTATGAGTCGCGACCCACAGATGGGTCGTGAACGGAATCTTAGTGGGTCGCAAAAAGTTATAAAATCACGCATTAGCTTTGATTAACTGCTGTCTATCGAGAAAGTTCAATACTTATAAGTGGGTCGTCATAAACTGGTGTGATAAATAGTGGGTCGCGACTCTAAAAAGTTTGGGAACCACTGCCCTAATGGACAATGAGACTGAACGAATACATTTCTATCCCTTTTTCCAGCACTGAGTGAAATGAGATATATAAAAAAATAAAGTTCTTTGACCAAGAACCACATAGAATACGTTCAATAGATTTGAAATTTCAGCTCTTAGGTTAGCTGTTAAATACCTTATTCACAGTTAGCTTAAAGCATATCCAGAAATCGGTAAATGTATACGGGGATAGCAACTGTGTCAAAGTTAAAACAATTTCAAATATCTTCCTGTTAACAAGCTAGATTCAAGTGATATAATGTTTAACACCTCATTAACATGTCAAAACACAAAACACTTCTAACCTAACTTGCAGAAATGTTTTAACCACACCATTTATAATTAGCTGTTAGTCATTTCTCTGCAGTAATTGTTTCAGTAAACCAATACATGTGACTGAAAGAATTGCATCTTTTCCTTCATCCTCTAAGCAACACAATAGTATAGTGTTGCCGATTTTTATTTTTACTTTCTTTCTTTTATTATTTGTTTCAATCACAGGACTGCGGCCATGCTGGAGCGCTGCCTTGGAGGGTTAGTCAAGCAAATCGACCCTAGTACTTAATTGTAAGCTTGGTATTTATTCTATCGGTTTCTTGTGCCGAAGTGCTAGGTTACGGGTAAGTAAACGTACAAACACCGGTTGTCAAGCGGTGATGGGAGACAAATACAAGTGAAAAGATAGACACACACGCACGTGCGCAGGGCAGGCTTCTTTCAATATCCATCTACAAAATCCAATCACAAAAATTTGGTTAGCTCTGGACTATAGCAGAAAACACCCGATGTACCACGCAGTGGACTGAAGCCGATACCATGAGCTTCGAGAGCAATCGTCTTACCTCAAGCCACAATTACCGTAAGATTTATAATATTATTATTATATAAGTCAGCGGGCTGGCAGAATCGTTTGCACGCTAGACGAAATGCTCAGTGGCATTTCGTCTGCAGCTACGTTGTGAGTTCAAATTCCGCCGAGGTCGACTTTGCCTTTCATCCTTTCGGGGTCGATTTAATAAGTACCAGTTACGCACTGGGGTCGATATAATCGACTTAATCCGTTTGTCTGTCCTTGTTTGTCCTCTCTGTGTTTAGCCCCTTGTGGGTAGTAAAGAAATAGGTATTTCGCATGTCGCCACGTTCTGTGTTCAAATTCCGCCGAGGTCGACTTTGCCTTTCATCCTTTCGGTGTCGATAAATTAAGTACCAGTTACGCACTGGGGTCGATGTGATCGACTATCCCCTTCCCATCAAGTTCCAGGCCTTGTGCTTGTATTAGAAAGAATTATTATTATTATTATTATTATTATTATTATTATTATTATTATTATTATTATTACGATAGTTGTCATCATTGTTATATCTTCTTGGTGTGGATATCATGTGTGACAAAGTTCCACTCAGAAGATATTTCAGTAAGAAAAGTAGAAAAAGAAAAACTTTTTACAGATCCTTTTACTTAGAAGGAGCGTTGAAACATTTTAATATTTACACCAATTAATAAGGAGTATAAAAAATGAAGAGTCATCATTAGATATATGTACTGTATAAATTTTGCTTACAAACATTTACGCAAACATCTGTTTTTCTTTGTTTATTAGTGTTTAAATATGGCCACCACAATTTTTGAAAGTCAATTACACAAAAGGCAAAACAAACAAACAAAAAAAAACAGGATTAAAAAAAGAAGTGCCATTGATAAAAACAGGGATACACATAATGCTATCACTGTGTCAAATATTACTAACCTTAACTTGCACAAATGTTCTAACCTTACCGCTTATAATTTGTCGCAGTTTGATAACTGAAAGTTCAAACTTGTATGATAGTGAGGGCGGCATCAGCAGCAAGCAACTCATCTTTTTCAAGTATTATAAGCCACAGAGAAATACAGTGGAAAAAGCAGGGGATCAGAAAAAGAAAATACCTTTGATGAGGAATTTATCCAGTAAAAGGTGAGAGGAAGTTAACACACACTTTTCTAAAAAGGACTTCAAGGAAAATGGAGGAAGGCTTGGCTCATGTTTGGTACGTTGATTTTTTTTTTTACCATCCTTGATAGGATGCATGGGAATTTGCGTTCGATTTGTAAGAGGACGAGATGAGAAAACTGTTATAGCTGGTGCTTTCATCCAAATTGGGGCCGCAAAACACGAGGAAAAGAAATATCAGGTTCAGTAGAAATATTGGTAGCGACCTTCTGCTTGACACAGTACGGGTACATGGGTATGTGGATGTGTTCTGTAAACAATATGTGGTCAAACAGTATCTGTATGTACGTTCAGGTTCTAATAACCCTCGAAGACTATAAGAATAACTCGGAACTATACCATATTTAGAGAGTGAAGAGCGTATCAAAGCGGTGGCACCGGGCAGGATGTGCAGCTGTAACATGTGTTGGAGTAAAGGTCATTGAAGTACCTTCCAACCAGAAGAGGAAAAGAAAAAAGAAGGTAAGCAATAGCACAGGTACTAATAACGCCAATAAGCTCCAAGAAGTGAAGACCATGGTTGCTATTACCTCTTCACTGCTCCATGAAGTAGTTCCATCAGCACCTGGAACAAACGACGGCTGAGAATCTGGAAAATGTTCTCCTTTTGCACGAAACCGCTCAAAAGCTATGAGTAACACCACCTCCTAGATCGGAAACTACATGAGACATTAAAACAAGAAGCAAAAATAAAATCCAGATAAAAAGAAAAAATAGTCAACGAAGAAGTTAGACGTCTCTAACAGTGTGAGGCTTATCATCATGGTGTGTCGGAGGTTGATGGTTGCTCGAACCATTTGCGAAAACGTAATGTGAAGGTGAATGAACCGAAGATGCAGCCGAGAATACGGCCCAAAAGAGGAGGCGATTGGAAATAATTACATCAAACACACACACACACACACAAAATACAAACTGTTAGTAAAGACAACGCCACGGGTTTATATACAGCAAATAACCATTTCTTACATTTCACTTGAACTTTGAGAGTCCTACGTGTAAATTCGACGGGGTCATTCATCAGTTTGTAGAATGTAACCGAGGAGGAATGTGGTCGAAGTTATGGTTTGCTCTGATTATCTCTAGATTACGGTTTTTCATGTCTCTGTGTGTAGATGGTTTTATTTTTATTTGCTTTATATGCCAAAATATAAACACTCTTAATACTTTGTTTTTGCCTCACCTTATATATACCTACCCTTATATATGTGAAACACCTATTTTCATATAACACGGCTTGTCATCAAAGAAAGAATTATCACTATTACTTTTATAAATTTTTATAAATTTGACTCGAGTTCGTTCTTATTCCTAGCAGAACATATGTGGTAACCTTAGGTATCCACAAGCTTTCAATAGTCTTTCAAGTGCTTAAAACCCTCCTGATAATCTTTCCTACCCGTAAGAGGCAAACTTTCGGTAGAAGCTCTACAGGATATTCTATTCCAATCTTCTTCAATCATTTTTTATATCTTTACTCACAGTTCCCAATACACCAATTATTACAGGTACGACCTTTACAGTTTTTTCATACTCCAAATTCTTGCAATTTCCAATTTTAAGGATCATCATCATCATCATCATCATCATCATCATCATCATCATCATCATCATTATTATTATTATTATTATTATTATTATTATTATTATTATTATTATCATCACGATGCAGAATTGACCACGCTGGATATTAAATATATTTACTAAGGAATTTACTTCAATAGTGTTTGCCCTTTATACAGATTACGAGACAGTTATACACGAGAACACCAACAGGATATACATTGGATATAATTAAAGAAGGACATTATCTACACATTTTGTTTATTTGGCATAAAATTAACTGCAGCTGCTAATTTAACTACGGTAACCCTCCAGCAACGTCAGTGAGAAACTCATGCGTTAACATATCATCATGTGATATGTCAGTTTTTTTTCCGAAAAATTATCAATAATATTAGTTGTTGTACGTCTTCAAATATATTTGATAAAGCAGCCCCTATAACACTAATACCTTACTAGAGAGTGCATTAAAGAACAAAATTACTCTTTCATCTAATTCCGCGCTCTTCCAACTTAGGAAAGATATCGTAATATTAGTTGACACATTAAAGCAGCGGACAAAATGCTTAGCAGCATTTCGTCCGCCTTTACGTTTTCGGGTCGACAAAATAAGTACTAGTCAAATATAGGTCGGTGTAATCGCCTTATCTCCTGACTTATTGCTGGCCTTGTGTCAAAATTGGAAACCCATATTATTCGACACATTATTTTTTTATTACTTCATATTGTTCAATCTAATATCGCAAAAACCCCTTAACTACAAATATTGGTTTCAAATTTTGGCACAGGACCAGCAATTTTTAGAGGAGGTGTAAGTCAGTTCTATCGATTCCAGTATTCAACTGGTACTTATTCTATCGATCACTTATTTTATCGACCTCGGCGGAATTTGAACTCAGAACGTAAAGATGGATGAAATGCCGCTAAGCAGTTTTCCCGGCGTGCTAACGATTCTTCCAGCACGCCGCCTTCTTAACTGCAAATATTCCTTTCTACAATAGTCACAAAGCCCGAAATTTTATGGGAGGAAGTAAGTCGATTACATCGACTTCAGTGCTCAACTGGTACTTATTTTAACGACCTCGGTGGAATTTGAACTCGGAACGTAAAGATTTTGCCCGGCGCTAAAGGTTCTTATTTCTTTACTGCCCACAAGGGTCTAAACATAGAGGGGACAAACAAGGACAGACAAACGGATTAAGTCGATTACATCTAACCCGGTGCGTAACTGGTACTTACTTAATCGACCCCGAAAGGATGAAAGGCAATGTTGACCTCAACGGAATTTGAACTCAGAACGTAGCGGCAGACGAAATATCTATTTCTTTACTACCCACAAGGGTCTAAACATAGAGGGGACAAACAAGGACAGACAAACGGATTAAGTCGATTATATCGACCCCAGTGCATAACTGGTACTTAATTTGTCGACCCCGAAAGGATGAAAGGCAAAGTCGACCTCGGCGGAATTTGAACTTAGAACGTAACGGCAGACGAAATACGGCTACGCATTTTGCCCTGCGTGCTAACGTTTCTGCCACCTCGCCGCATTCTCAACTACAAATCTTGAAAGCTAATAAAAATGAAGTCAAGCACTCATACAGAAACACCAAAATATGTCCATTAAATGTCTTGCAACACATAAACCACATTTATTAATCAGAGGTTACCTTCATAAAATATAACCTCGAAATGGCACCTCTACACGTGTACGATGACCAAAGGAAAATTCAAGCAAAAATTCTACAATCGTACTTCAATCTTTAGGCTCATTGATAAAAGAAATGTAACAAAATTAAACGAATATATTTGGCAATTAAAAGGAAAAGCTTTTAACTGCGACATTAAGTGGCAGATCACTGAAAGATCAAAGCTTTCCAAGAATGAACATAGAACGCGATTTTTAGACAGCGCAAAACTAGTCTTAAAAGTTATCTTACATTATCATGATCTCTAATTAAATAGCAGGTCAGGAATTTTTTAAAGAAGTATTGGCGTTTTGAGAAGCATCTATTACTTAACTGAGCCACATCATCTTTATCAGACAAACTCTCTCTCTCTCTCTCTCTCTCTCTCTCTCTCACCCTCTATCTATCTATCTCTTATCTCTCTCCTCTCTCTCTCTCTCTCGCTATCTATCTATCTATCTCTTATCTCTCTCTCTCTCTCTCTCTCACACACACACACAAGCTTATGCATACACAAATGCTTGTACGTTTAGAATTATTAGTACAACAGGATATGCAACTAACAATGTTAGTGCCAACTTCAAGAAGATGAATTTCACAAAAACCCGAAGAGATATAATTAGAGGATTACAACCACAAGGAATTAATGGCACATGGAACATTCATTCTAGAAGTTCATCATGTAATATATATATATATGTGTGTGTGTATATGTATATGTATGTAAATATGTATATATGCATATATATATATATAATATATATATATATATATATATATATATATATATATATATTATATATATATATATATATGTATGTGTGTGTGTGTATTAGAAGGTTTGGAAATGAAGTATAGGTATTTTATATTAGAAGAAATGAGGTACTCAGAAATTCGGATGGTTTTTATATATATGTATATATATACGTATATATATATATGTATATATATATATATATATATATATATATATATATATATATATATATATATAATATATATATATATATAATATATATATATATATATTATATATATGTGTGTGTGTCTGAGTAACAGCTTTTGTTATATTTCTGCTGCTTTTAAATAAAGCATATTACTCTACCTCTGGTATTTGAGTACTCTTTTTTCCACCTTGTTTCACATTTATGTGCTTACTCCGGTATATACATACATACATACATATTTATATATATATATATATATATAAATCAAAGGTAGAACAGAAAAAACACAACAAACGAACACAGTGTGCAGGAAAAGGAAGAAAGCATAACAACGGCAAACAGAACAAACCAACATACACGGATTATTCGTAGCCAATTGCCTCTTCAGACGAAATCCGGAATGTCCACGTAGTTTTGTCATTTAATTCCTATACTACTCGAAACAGGCTTGGCCAAGGACTCAAGCTGAAAACATTAAGCCCCTTGGCAAGGCAAAGTGATGGACACATACGAAAACAAAAAGTAAACAACAGAAAGGGTCTATCGACTGTCGGACGAATGTAACATATGAAACAGAATTATACATATACAATGGACAAGCGCCTTTCGGCTGTGTGTATATATATATATATATATATATATATATATATATATATATATATATATATGGGGAGAGTTCACAAAAAAAGCAAAAGACAAAGACAGGTGGTGTATAAAACAAACAGATGTATTGGTATAACGCTCAGGAATAGAAAAAGTATTTTACGTTTCGAGCCTATGCTCTTCTACAGAAAGGGACACAGAAAAAAAAAAACAAAACAAGGAGAGAAACAAGGAGACAAAAAAATGCCTGTAGTGGCTACCGATCTATCATGGCGACTGCCGGACAGAATGGTCACACAGGAGATACACGAAAGTTTAGAAAGTATAAAAATGATAGTAATGATAATAATAATAGTTTTACGTAAAGTTCAAAGGTTTAGACGTCGTGGTGTATTGTAAGGATTGTTCATCAAGAGTAGAGTCCACAGTGATCCGTAGGTAGGAGAGGTGCAGCCAGAGGGTAAATGCCCAAAAGAGAATCTGTAAAGGTTAGATAGGTAGAAAGTCCAAAATATAAAATGGGACAAGAATTTAAAACATTCGGACAACTAGGTGATACAAAAAGGGACAACAAAACATCCAGATAGACGATACAAAAAAAACAAGGACGAGTCATTCGAAGCATATATATATATATATATATATATATATAATCAAAATAAGCAACAGGATATCAAGTAGTGATGCAGTACGACCGTTTCAAGCGACTCCATTTAACTGAACAATGTAATCATTACATCAATTTAAATGCAGTATATTATTAGCTACAATAGCGACAACATGAATTTCTTCCGTCTTCTTGCTCTGTTAAAAATATTTGAGAAAAATTATATTAATGTGTCCGACTGGTTAAAATTCTATTTATTTGTTTGTGCAGCTGAAGATGGCAGTACTTTTAAATTGATGTAATGATTGCATTGTTCAATTAAATGGAGCCGCTTGAAATGGTCGTACTGCATCACTACTTGATATCCTGTTGCTTATTTTGCTTTTATTCACCTTACTTCGAGCTGTGCGGATAATACCGGACTGACTTGGCGCTACAACTTAAGTACCTAATTCAAGTGAATCTCAATTATGTATGTGTGTGTGTGTGTGTAAATATATAATAATATTTATAAGCTTAAAGCTTAAATAATCACTGTTTATTGATTAAAGAAAATAGACTAGTATTGGGGCATATAAACCCTCGACGGAAAAAGTGCGCACAGAAAAAAGTGGGTTTTCTGATTCATGCAAGTAATAAAGCCCATGTTTAATGCATGTATACTGATATACACGCATGTATGTAGACATATCTACACGCATATATACTTTAATACAAAGCTAACCAGTCGAAGATGCCTGAATTTTGATGAAAATCTCTTGTTCACGTTAGAAACTGATTCTTTCACCATTAGTAAGAAAGTTTTTTTTTATTTCTTTACTGCCCACAAGGGGCTAAACACAGAGGGGACAAACAAGGACAGACAAACGGCTTAAATCGATTATATCGACACCAGTGCATAACTGGTATTTATTTAATCGACCCCCGAAAGGATGAAAGACAAAGTCGACCTCGGCGGAATTTGAACTCAGAACACAGCGGCAGACGAAATACCTATTTCTTTACTACCCACGTAGCGGCAGACGAAATACCCCAAAGCATTTCGCCCGGCGTGCTAACGTTTCTGCCAGCTCGTCGCCTTAGTAAGAAATTTAAGAAATATAACAAGCCGAACATATACATTCATTATACATACATTACACACACACACACACACACACACATACATGCTTGCACACTCACATACGCACGCACACCCATACACCCGAGAGAAAATATAAAATCGATGTGTGCACACAGAAACTCGGAACACAAATATTTACAATACTTATATAAACTAATCTCCATTGAAACTTTTCAGCTTCACAAACAAAATACTTACACTCACTCACATATATAATTCTCCACACACACACGGTGGCTTGCGGCACCATGGCTTCATTTTACATTTAACTCACAAGGCATCATCGGTTAACACGATTCTAGAGCAGAAGACATCCAATGTGTCACGCAGTGAGACTGAACCTCGAAGCATGAGGCCGCGTAGTATAATTCTTAACCATATTTCCATGCCTCTGTGTTTGAATGTGCTTGTGTTTGCACGTGTAAACATACATACATACATACGTGTGTGCGTGTATGTATGTATGCATATATGTATGCATGCATGTATGTGTATATATGTATGTATGTATGTATGTATGTATGTATGTATGTATGTATGTATATATGTATATATATCTATATATATATATATATTTATATATATGTATATGTATATATATGTAAATGTACAAGTGTATATATATATATATATATATATATATATATATGCGAATAAGGTCCTATGTGAGGAATAATATTCCTAAGACAGAAAGAATTCTAAACGGGTTATTACACAAGAATTATCTCGGATATAGATTCCGAAATCAAAAGGTTTCTTACTTTTTATGCTCCCCTCAAGAATTCTCTAAGCGGTTGAAGCTTCAATTATAGGATTCGGTATGTTTCAAAGAGAATTGTTTAGGAATCTATGTTTGGTATTATTATCTTTCTGTTTTTTTATTTGTTCAATTTCCATTTCGTTCTCTCTCCATCTCTTTTCTTCTTCTCTCTTTTGATGTCAGTAGGTAAGAAATTGTCTCTTTTTATCGTCAATGATATAGAACCGTATTCAGTCAGAATGTTTTTCAATGAAATGGAACTGATGTATCTAAAATTTCTTTCACCACTTCGCAAATTTTTTTCTTCTTCAGGTTTTTCTTTTTTAAGCGGAGTGAATTAGTAAAATTTCTTGCATGTCTATAGATCATTTTCAGTTTGTGATTTAGAAAAAGAGCAGGAGATAGGCAAAAATAAAATATGAATTTATGTATTTATCTTACATTATTTATTATTTGTAATATCATTATTTTATGAAGTATCTGTCTACAACTGGGGCTAATTTAAACGAATAAATCTCTCCCCTATGCATGCAGTCAGATACACTACATACATTCATATACACAACAGTAACCCAACATATACAACAACATAATAATAGCAACAGCAACACCGCAAAGTTACCTGCACACCGATGTTTACAGCAACGCACACCTTCACATCATAGCACCACCTCACTGAACCAAACTAAAACACCACTAAGACACACGGAGAATCACGCAGACACATACATACGTACACACATATACGCACAATAAATTTTCGTTACAATACATCCATAGTTATTATCTTCCCTATACATTAGGTTCAAATTCTATACTCGCATGCACGTTACCATAATAACATATTAATATAACTCGTACTGCAATACATACATTTGCATATACACATACAAGAAAAATACAAACAATTCACTAGTATACACTCATACATACTACCCTTTGGTAAACGGTGCACACAAAACTACAGACCAATACACGTACATGCACATACTTACTATTATTACTCTTGTACGTACGAAACCTCATTTGTTTTTATGTCATTCCTGGTCATGCAATCGCGGCTAGATTCAACATAACTGCAAACAGAACAAAGTTTTTCTTTCCTTCTATAATTTTCCTTGTTTTGATTATGTAACTTTCTGAAGAAGAGCTAAAATTCGAAACGTCAGAGACACTACAACTTCTGAAATTATCACTCACGACGTTACTTATGTTTGCATCTAGTTTTCTTATCGTTAATTTTAAGTACACAATGCGCGCACCTATATACATGCAAGAGGTTAATTTCACAACCACACGGATTCTGCTCGATGTCACTGAACAGCATCGTTAGCAAGTGTCTTCTATAGTTTTATACATTTTGTCTGTAAAGAGAACGTTTGCCCGGGAATATTTCCGTAGCAAAAGGTTTCCCCATATCCGAGTGTACACGAACGTGTTAAATGTGATTGTACACAATTATGTTTTATTCAAAGCTGCTACTTGTGATGCTAGTTATTTAATTCCAGCTTAAGCAAACTTTACGCATATCAGTGAATGTACTATTTACTATCGCTCTTATGAGGTTGCATATGACAAATTCAGGATTCGGAGGCGATTAAATGCAATGACCCAGAAACGTATTCGTCCTACGATCCGATAATGTCGTTAGTGCTCTAATGCGCTTTCACTCATTTGTCCGCGAGGAAAATTTTCTTCCCGCAGAGAAAGTTCGTCCCACAGCCAAGTATATATATGAACTGCTAAATATGGTTACACACATACATATTTTAATCAACGCTGCTTCGTACAACTCTAGTTTACACACACACACACACACACCACACACACACACACACACACACACACACACACATACACACACACACCACACACACATACACACACACACAAATGTATGACGGGTACAGTATACGTGCACATACATTTGACAACCAATATACATGTACATACATACACACAAAAAGGAAAATATTATGTGCGCGTGAACGGTTACATCGACAACTCCCACTCGTGTAAGATAAAAGTAAAAAAAAAATTAAGGAAGTATATTAAAAAATTTTTAAGGAATTCTATCAAAGGAGAACTTATTGAATTTTTAAGAAATCTTTTTTAAATGTTTTGTTTTAATATTAGCTTATAAAATTCAATAATTTCTTTATTTTTTCTATACAGTTCTTAAACATTTATAAGCTTAGAATGGTTTCGATGAGTATATTTTATTAAAATATTTTAAAAATTATTCCTTTGATATAATTTTTGCCATCCATGTGAAAGATAGGGTGTGCCAAAATTATCTTAAAACAATTTTAAGTTTATATTTCGCACAAGTAATCACCGTGCACAAAGTTTCGTCACAAAAAAAATTGCTGAACAAGAATTTTGCGCACACTACATCCTATAAATTAGAGGAAACAACGATTGCAATTGTTTAGAATTATGCTGAGATTGAAAGGGTCAGTTTCAACCCCAGACAACGGAAGATATCCACTAAGGAGATAATAATAACAGGTGATTGTGGTTAATGATCGGAGACCGAATCATTTTGCGGGTGAAGGCTAATCTAGTTTTGACTGCTCTACTCAGATGAAGAAGTTCCCTAAAATGGCACTGCCTGCTCTACTCAGGCGAAGAGTTCCCTAAAAATGGCACTGCTTTAGTCATCATAAAGAAAAAAACTCTCACTACATCTTTGAATAGTCCTGCAATGTCTGCATGAGTGAAATGTATCGTATCTATTTTGCCTTTCCTCCATGGGCTAATCTACCGAGATTGCTGCAATGAAATATAAAAAAAAGCCCTGTCCTACATATTTGAGTCTTTTTTTTTCTTTTACTTGTTTCAGTCATTTGACTGCGGCCATGCTGGGGCACCGCTTTTAGTCGATCAAATTGACCCCAGGACTTATTCTTTGGAAGCTTAGTACTTATTCTATCGGCTCTTTTGCCGAACCGCTCAGTTACGGGGACGTAAACATACCAGCATCGGTTATCAAGTGATGTTGGGGGGGGAGGCAAACAGAGGCACACAAACACACTCACACACACACACACACATATATATATATATACATATATAAGACGAGATTCAGTTTCCGTTTACCAAATCCACTCACAAGGCACTGGTCGGCCCGAGGCTATAGTAGAAGACACTTGCCCAAGGTTCCACACAGTGGGAATGAACCCGGAACGATGTGGTTGGTAAGCAAGCTACTTACCACACAGCCACTCCTGCTGTTGAACCGCTGTAAGAAATAAGTAATATTTCTTCAATAAGCACAAGTTAGTCTATCAATTCCGAACCTCAATCGTTGTCATTATCTATCCAAATGTATTACGAATACATGTTTAACCGGCTTTTTGCAAAAATACCCATGGTTGACATTTAATCCTATAACGCATAAAAGGAAGCGAAATAATTTTTTTATTTCCATTCCCACAAAAACAAAAAATTTAAGTGGAATTGTGTAGTCGACAAAATCTTATTCAACCAAAAAATTACATTATGGAACTAAGAAAGATGATATGCTACATCGAACTAGGGGAGATTTGAAATTAAGAACATAGAAGGACTTAATAGATACCACAAAGTACTTCGTACAGAAATGTACAAAATCTGCACGTTGAAAAGCTGTAACGAATGCAAATAATGCGGTCTGTAGTTTCTTTTCTCTTTCTCACTTCTATTTATATGGTTGTTACTTTTAGCAGGAAAAGAGTCGTTATTATATTTTGTCTCTCTGGGACGACTCTGGAAAGTTTTGAAATCAGAACACTATAATGAGATAGCTGACTATAGAAATGCATTTAGTCAAACACACTCTCATCTTTGTTACGCCCAGCTTGACGTAGACGTTGTCATCAGTCTTTAATGAAGTGATATAGAGAAAATACTCAAACGTTTATATTTGAAACCAATATAGAGAAAATATAGACGTTTGAATTTGAATTCAGTACTTGCTGTCTGCATCTTTAACCCTTTTCAGTGCAAGGTTCGATTTACAAGAAAGATGTTACTTAAAAACCAATGCATCGCTCAACCTGGCAGTGAAGGCGTCGTTTATGTTTCTTTATTGCCCACAAGGGGCTAAACATAGAGGGGACAAACAAAGACAGACAAACGGATTAAGTCGATTACATCGACCCCAGTGCGTAACTGGTACTTAATTTATCGACCCCGAAAGGATGAACGGCAAAGTCGACCTCGGCGGAATTTGAACTCAGAACGTAACGGCAGACGAAATACGGCTACGCATTTTTCCCGGCGAGCTAACGACTCTGCCAGCTCGCCGCCTTCAAGGCGTCGTTTATCGTTATGAGGAGGTTGGTAGTAGGAGACAGAGCGCAAATAGCTGGAACAAATACCGCAAGGTATCACATTGGACTCTTTAACAATTCTGCCAATCTAATGCTATATGCAGGCACATTGTCTACCGACCCGGAAAACATGAAGGAAAATGTTGTGCTCCGTAGGATTTGAACCGCTAGGCATTGTGTCGGACGCTCAAACGAGTCTTGTCTATCGCCTTAGTTAACATGCAGTACATTACTGAGAATTATTTTACTGAATCTGGAATGATAAACGGAAGAGTCGATTTTCAAATGATTTGAACATGACACTAAACTCTGCTAGCTATTTATTTCGACGCTGTAAATAATATATTTTAAGAAGTAAACTGAAACGAAACAGCAGCAATACGACAGAAAATTGCATGCAATTTTCTTTTACAAAATTATCTCTGTCAGAACCAAAATTAGGTAGCAAAAATTACTATTGCTGTTAACACGAAACATTTCGCAAGTCAGAGTAGACCAATGATTTTATATATTAAAAGGTTATATGAAAATATGAAAGATGTAAATATCTATAATGGAATTTTAGCCGAAGGAAATTATCATGAAAGTTAATGCCATTTTCACCAGTTAATCCCAATACCAATCTGAAAATTACGAACAGACTATAAAATTCCTTATACAGCTGACCTTCCAGTTTTATATGACATCTGTGGATTGTTCAAGAAATTCAGTAATTTCTCTTACTCCACTTTGCGCCTTCTCTCTCTCTCTCTCTCTCTCTTCCTCTCTCCGCAAAATACTTCAATATGAATAAAAATAATGCTATATTAGTTGAGATACACTTGTAATTGAATTGCTCTATATGTGTTTAGCAATTTAGAACTTTCTAAACTTTGTTACTGATTAAACTATAAATATTTTTTTATTTGTTAAGTGGAATACGATAGAGTTTAGCGTTTTAACCTTATTTTATTACTGGTATATATCGTAATTCATCGGTGATGTATTGGCAGAATGGTTAGAGCAACGGGAAACGACTTACGTTGTTTGTTCTAAGTTCAAATCCTACCTAGTTAAACTTTGCCTTTTATCCTTCCTGGGTCGATAAAGTACCCGTTAAGAACTGGGTCGATATAATCGATTAACTACCCCACTCCATAAAAATTGCTGGCCTTATGCCTAACTTAGAAACCATTTTACTGACCCTTTAAGGAGGGAAACAAAATTGGTTTTCAGTTACCGACTAACGACACTTGGGCTCAGAAAATTCAGGCACCAATTTTATAATTTTATTTTGAGTCCTACAAACCTCTCCGACCTAAATACCTCATTTTCAAGTCTGCGCCTTAGTTGAGTATACATTCATGTTGTCACAGAAGGCTTTACCCTACACAGTCCCTGTCATTGCAATTTCAAACACGTTCAAACACCTAGTGTATAAAAAGGGTCATAGTCCAAGGTGTGTCTTTGTGAATCACATCTGCACGTTCCAGTAATCAAATGTATGTATACAGATGTTTTATTTTAAATTAGACATGTCAGTTGAAATTTCTGGTAAATTATATTTGAAGAGTATAATTTTTTAATCATTATGTCACTCCCTAAAAGCGGATGAAACCTTGGGGAAGGCGGTCCAGTCGGTTACATTGATCCCAGTCCTCAACTGGTACTTATTTTATCAACCTCGAAAGGATGAAAGGCAAAGTCGACCTGGGTGGAATTTGAACTCAGAACGCAAAGGCGGATGAAATGCCGCTAAGCATTTTTTCCCGCGTTACCGATTCTGATACCTTGCATGTATATATATGTACGCATATCCAGTTTTCTGTAGCTACGGTAATTGTTGAGTTGTTGAGTATATAAACAGAATTGCTGCTTGTTTCTCTGGAATTTGTCAAACTGATGTAGATACCTCCAATGAAAATCCAATAAAATTCGAAAAAATCGATTAAAGGTGTTCATCATCTATGGAGAAACAGCTAAATTAGTCCTGTTTATAAAGGTACTATATAAGTTACACACACACACACATACACACACACACACACATACAAACACATACACACATGAATGCATACTGAGATAATGATGCAAATAAAAAGCTAAAACTGATTGGGCAAGCTATACAAAATAGACATTCATATATGCATGTAAATAGAAAGAAAGGAATAATGAAAATATTCAGACGATGAATATTCGTGTATATATATAGAGAGAGATATGCTATATTAACAGAGCAGATTTACACAGAGTATAAAGACAATGAAAACTAAAGGCGGAAGGTATGGTATATCGGGTTCGACAGCTGTTTCTTAAAGATCAGAATCACGGAATAATGTCGTTAGATTCAACACGCAAAAAGTCAAGAATATTTACCCAGTTGGTGAATGCATATAAATTAGGTAACTCTTCAGGTTAACAGCTAACGTATATATATATATATATATATATAATATATATATATATATATATATATATATATATATATAGATATATATATATTATATGTATATATATTCTTTTATTTGTATCAGTCTTTTGACTGCGGCCATGCTGGAGCACCACCGTTATAGTCGAACAAATCCACTCCAGAACTTATTCTTTGTAAGCCTTGTACTTATTCTATCAGTTCTTTTGCCGAACTGCTAAGTTACGAGGACGTAAACACACCAACATCGGTTGTCAAACGATGATGGGAGACAAAACAGACAGACAGACACACACACACATACGACGAACTTTTTCAGTTTCTGTCTACCAAAATCACTCACAAGGGTTTGGTCGGTCCGAGGCTATAGTAGAAGACATTTGCCCAAGGTGGCACGCAGTGGAACACTGAACCTTGAACTATGTAGTTGGGAAGCAAGCTTCTTATCATACTGCTACTCCTGCGCCTATAATATATATATATATATATGCGCATGTATATCTGCATATGTGTATGTATATCTGAGTGTATATATATATATATATATATATATATATATATTATATATATATATATATATATATATATGTTTATATATGTATCTATATATATTATATATATATATATATATATATATATATATATCCGTTTTTTTTAACCTCGTATTCCTTTCTGTCGAAGAGCATAGGCTCGATACGTCAGAGACTTTTCCATTCTTCTTGAGCGTTAGACTAATATACCTGCTTGATGTTCCTTTACCTGTCTTCGTCTTTTGTTTTCTGTAAATTTGAACTATACACACACACACACGTACACACACACACACACACACACACATATATATATAAGAGACCAAAGTGTACATACACCATTATATCTATATAAAAAGGAATACTAAAAATGGGACAAGAACGCAAAACATCCAGACGGTTAGATGATACAAAAAAGGGGCAACAAGATATCCAAATAGACGATATAAAAAACAAGTACGGGTCATTCGGAGTTTTCTTTCTTCAGTCGAGTTCCAGATTATCTTTGCAATTTCGGCTGGTTATACTCGAGATTGCTCCAATCTGGTCAGCCCCAAGGAAAAACTAAGCTAAGAGCACTAGATTCCTCGGAAGAAAGCAGCGAATGTATACGAAAACAAGGACGGAGAAATGGTACACAAATACAAATGCAAATAAAGAACATTAACAACAAGTGTCTTTTGACTAAGGACGAGTTAAATTAAGCTGGCATGTATGAAAGTGAAGCCCTTCGGCATGGACGTAAGAGATGATAGGCATAGGGAGGAATATAGATGTTGCAGGGATGGTAGTCGAACCAAGAAAGAAAGGTCAGGCTTGACTGAACACCGATCACATGGAGAGAGAAAAGAGAAAGGTAGATGCAGAGGGATAGAAGAATTAGGGTGGGGGACGAGAAAAAAAGAAATAGGACAGAGTGAAGTGAAAGAGGAGGGAAGGTGAGAATGAAGAGAAAGCCAGGACACGTGAGAGAGGGGGAACGAAAGAAAGAAGAGTGGAAAGAACGAAGTAAGTGTGAAGGGGTTGATAGAAAGAAGGAAAGAACAATACAGTTGTACAAAATTTATACATATACATTATAATTATACTTATAGTATGCGAATACTATTTTCACTGAGCACCCATGTTATTCCTGAATATTGCATTGCTCTTTCACTAGCACGGCTTAACGTTGAAATATAACGCTCTTGTCCACATCAGCATTTGTGCCCCTTGGACGGTACTCAATCAATTTATTACCGTTAATTAGAAAGAAAAATATACCAGCATAATATACTTTCTACATATGTAAGTATAAATAATGCCTTAAGTACAAGATTAATATATGTTTAAAAAGGGAAACAGAAGTGAATTGTGACGTTCATACATTAGCAAAAATCAATAGAAATTGTGGTTAGGGAATTAATAAGAAACTTCTGCAGCCTCCAACGAAATATAGGTCGAAGATTAGACTCTTAGAGTCGCCGAACTTATCTTTATTCCAAAGGGGATTCGGCAAACACACACACGCACACGGCAGCATACACTTTTATCTTTATTATATATATGTGTGTGTATGTCTGCGTAGAAGCATACTAACGGACATCACGTCAGTAATTTCTCCTCTGTTTCATTAAGCAAGCATTACCATGAAAATCAATAGACCAGTTTTGTTTTAATAAGAAGCACTCTAAGTAAGTGAACAAATTCACAGACCAATAAACATACCAAAAACAACAATAATAATAATAATAATAAAAAAGTGGAAGAACGAATCGTCAGAATTTCTTTCAGAAAACAAAACATAAGAAAGTAAATCATAATATCACACACACACACACACACAACACACACACACAACACACACACACACACACACCACACACACACACACACACTCACACGTACGTTTATGCATTCACATATACACACATTTATGCATTCATTCTCACGCACATACACGTACAAATACACTAGTAGCTGCAGCTTCTCAAAGACTAGACGGTCATTTATAAGAATAAGTATAATATCTTGATATTTGCAGCCAAGCAAACTGATAAGAGTGAATGGAAGAGAGAAAGAGTGAGGTGAGAGAGGATAGATATCGTGAGAGAGACAGAGAGAGTATGTGTACGAATCGCCAATTTTAGGAGAGACAGTGAATAGCTAGCAGTGAGATTAGATGTTCGTATCGTTCAAAGGGCGCAGCATTATGTATGTATGTGATCAGGGGACTGAGTTTTTTAAGGAGGGGCTTGACCACATGGTCAAGAGTAAATAAGTATACTTTGCTTGCTATAGGTTACCTATAGCAAGCGGGGACACTGTAAAATCGTTGAGTATTCCCCCATTTTTGGGTTGTATTTTCTTTGAAATCACTTGAGAAACTGTTCCAGTGTGTTCATATTTTGATTCTCTACGCAGTCTTACTGAAATTTCGAGGTTAATTTCTACCACTGAATGTTGGCCTATCTTAAAACTAACAGGGAACATGGGCCAGCAAGGGAGACTTTACTTTACCACTCAGTCTACTCAGAAAAGAAGAAACATTTTTCCTTTCAGTGAAGATCTGTTCAATCAGAGTCGACGAAGTTAAATAACAACAGTTGATAGTGCGTATTTTACCCCTGGCAATGACCTTTGCCCTTCGCCATAGAACTTAGACTTTCAAAACTCACTGTACATAATTCTACATAAAAGCAGTGTTCGTTCTTGTTTACATCCTTGTCTACTGTAATCGAGAAAAACTTTTAATCAATGACATTCCAGGGTGTAACCATTCCGTTTTGATTTTGTTAACCAAGGCCTACAAACTCCAGTAAGTTTTTAAAATTTTATTTTAAGACGATATTGTATGGTTTGGAAAAAATCCACCTCTGTTCCTGAAAGGTCGAGTAAGCACGTAGAGGTTTCCTCATTGGTACTGTGATAGTGGTGGTGGCGGTGTGAGTGATGAAGCCATAAAACAAAACACACACACACATATGGATGAACATACGTGCTAGAATGTTGCAAATAATTAATTTGATACGTTATACTTCGAAGGAAAAGAAGTCGAAGTGGACAGAGAAACAGGTAAAACAGAAGAGGGTACGGTGAGGGGAAGAAGGTTAGAAGTAAGTTGTCGTTGGTGATGATGATTGTGTTGGTTGTGGTAGTAGAAGAGGTAGTGGTTATGGTTATAGCGTTTGCGTTGTTGCTCTTGTTGATGGTGATGATATTGACGGCTGTCTTCTGCTTCTTCTAATCAGGACTCACGCCATTAGCCACAAAGAATAATTTCTAATTCGAGCCTACTCTAAGCTACAAAGAATGCGTGTGGCAATTCGAAGATCCACCCACCACACGCGATAGATTGGCGGTTGTTATCCTCATTCTGTAAACGGTGGCTTTTAACGGATGGAGAGCTGAACCATCCTGGGGTACAGAGGATTCGCAATCTAGACTAGGGTCTGCAAGTTTACTACATCATAGTGGGTTACACCATGGTTCCTCTGCTTTGTGACATAAGTAGGAAGAAAGAGTGAGAGAAAGTTGTGGTGAAAGAGTACAGGGGGTTGACCTCCCCCCATCCCCGCCGGAGCCTCGTGGAGCTTAGGTGTTTTTGCTCAATAAACACTCACAATGCTCGGTCTGGGAATCGAAACCGCGCTCTTACGACTGCAAGTCCGCTGCCCTAACCACTGGGCCATTGCGCCTCCACTACGGTTGTCGTTGTCAAATAAAGTGGAAGACAATTATTATTATTAGAAAGTAAAAATTAATATCGGAAAAAGAAATTACTTAATCTTATCCGTTTAAAATAGATGAAGTAAAAGGAGTGTGTTTTTATGTGGAGGGCGAGTTTTCTATGCACTCCATTGACGATCACTTCAAAGATATGGAGATGAATATCTGAAGGAACAAGAAGAAAATTGCACAAGTTTTCAGCTTCAGGAGTTAGAAATGATTGGCTTCGTTCTTCGGTGCAGGTTCTAATATCTGTGACAGAATAGTTTTGATGAGACGAGGGTCGTCGTATTTTTCAAGAGGAACAAAACGGTTCCAGAATTAAAAGGCAGAGAAAATGAACAATACTTCTACATGCCAGCGATTATATTGGCCTGATAGCAGTGGTTGTCATGGGTTGGTATGTTAATCTCAGAGATTATTACTTGTATCATCTCATTTATTAACGTCATGGTCTTTGCCAAATAGGTAAATAAATAAACAAATAAAAGTTTGAAGAATTGAATAAGCAGATCAAAATATATTTTACCACTTTGCTGCAGGTAACCTCTAAGACCCAGGATTCTGCATATGATCGCGTGAGACAGACATGGATCGGAAGGAGGCAGCTCTCTTTAATTGTTTTATTTTTGTTTTCATAGCTTCCTTTATTTGTGTCTTCAGAATTGCCTGCCGTATATACATTATATATTTGATGCATATGTTTCACGTCGCTCCTGTCCACTCAGTTGGCAAAAGTCAGTTGTATCTGTAATTCCCAAGGAGCAGTCTTGTCACATTCTTTTCACGTTGAATCTCCCTATGAACTACGTTAAGGGTACGCGTGTCTGCGGAGTGCTCAACCACTTGCACTTTAATTTCAGGAGCAGGCTGTTCCACTGATCGGATCACTGCAACCCTCGATGTCGTAACCGACGGAATGCCAACCAGTTTAATGTATCTGCTTTTTATTGGTGCTATTTTACGGATGATTAATGTTTCTAGAATCAACAAGTTGAGAACATTGTCAAACCATTCTGGTAATCAATTCGGTCCCCACTGAGATATTCTACTCTTCTACAATATTCTTTTCTTCTCAAGGTACAAGGCCCGACATTTTTGGGAAGAGGGCCAGTCGATTAGATCGACCCCAATACGCAACTGGTACTTAATTTATCGACCCTGAAAAGATGAAAGGCAAATTCAATCTCGGCGGAATTTGAACTCAGAGCATAAAGACAGACGAAATACTGCTAAGAATTTCGCCCATCGTGCTAACGTTTCTTATTTCTTTACTGCCCGCAAGGGGCTACACACAGAGGGGACAAACAAGGACAGACAAACGGATTAAGTCGATTATATCGACCCCAGTGTGTAACTAGTACTTATTTAATCGACCCCGAAAGGATGAGAGGCAAAGTCGACCTCGGCGGAATTTGAACTCAGACGTAGCGGCAGACGAAATGCCCCTAAGCATTTCGCCAGGTGTGCTATCGTTTCTGCCAGTTCACCGCCTCCCTCTCCTACAATATTCGACAGTAGCTTTACTGATCAGTAGTAGATTCTACAACTACATGAAAGTTTGTAGAATTTCTTCTGTTTTTTTTCTGAATTGATGCAGGTAACGTGTTTTATATTGCAGTCAAAGTGCTAGTCACACATGAATCTGTAAGAATGAAGATTATGGGGGAGTTTTCCCCAGGTGATGTTTCTTGCTCTTTCAGCATGCCATTTATTTATTTTTGACATTACTTTTTGTCTATCTATTAAATGTTTCAATCAGAAGTTTGGAGACTTATCATTACTCGATGACTTCTAGTCTTTGAAAGGAGTTTGGTACGGGCACCTATATGAACTCAACTTGTTGAGTTTATATGGACTCTCCCGATTGTGCAGTTGATGCACTTGCTTTTAGTATTCTCATTCGTGGCGATATTTTTACTGGTTGTACAAATATCTAAATTGTTCTGCACTTGCTGTGGATACTGCACTATTTTCTACGTTGTTTTTGTTTCTATATATTTTTATTTTGTTTCACTTATCCCTTTATTGTAGAAGCCTTTTTTAATGTTATCATTCTTTATTACCTGCGTTAGTTATTTTTATAGTGTGTCTCTTTTTCGTAATATTTATTGCTTTACTCCAGTGATATTGATGTTCATTTAAGTTTACGATGGCCATCTATGCATTTTTCTATTGATATTACTATTTTATAGTTATTTCATTCTTTGATCCATGGGAAAGTCTACCGATCTTAATTTTATTTGTCCCTTTACATCATCGCCATATTGAAACAACTTCTATGTTTAGAACTGTCTATCTACAAAAAGGAAAAAAAAAAAAAAGAAAAGAAAAGAAAAACAAGTCGCATTCCCTTTTATTCAAATGATCTTCCGTATTTTACTAGTTCGGCTTTTGAAGGACGTATACTAGAGTTTAATTTCATTTTGTTTTCTTATTTATTTTATTTGCTTTACACGTGCTAAGTCTATTTTAGTGGTTTATGATTCCAATGTTTTTAACGTTAATGTTTTTATTAGCGTTCTTTGTAATTGTTGCTTCTGTTATTCTCTTACTCGTCTTCTTGTTTGCATTTTCACTGTATAATCCTTATCTTAGGTTTTCTATTTCTATATCTGTTATCTATTTGATTTTGAGAAAGTATCTTATATTAGGCAGTCCGTTGGGATTCAAAGTTACTTATAGATCAAGGATTACTTATTCCTTAGATTATTATATATTTATATTGAGTCAGTTTCTATTTCGGAAGTAAAGTGTAAAAATATGCTTGTTGTAAAGAATCGTATTCTTGTCGAGTCCATCCACATTGGTCTTGAGAAGTAAAGCTCAGTCTTTTCTTTAGATTATCATTCTCATCGAAAACCATTTTATTTGTTTTCGAAGACGCAAAGTTCTTTTCAATCCGTTTTTATTTATTTATATTTATTATAATTATATTGAACGTTTTATAAAGGCGGCGAGCAGACAGAACTGTTAGCACTCCGGACATAATGCTTAGCGGCGTTTCGTCCATCTTTACGTTCTGTGCTCAAATTCTGCCGTCGTCGACTTTGCTTTTCATCCTTTCGATATCGAAAAAATAAGCCTCAGTTAAGTACTAGGGTCGATGTAATAGATTAGCACATTCTTCCTCAAAATCTGTTTGCCCTGAGCTAAAATTTAAAATTATAATTTTGAACGTTTTATGCAACAAATTCGAGGTACGCTTTATTCCTATAAAACTGGGTTGAATCAGAGTTTTAATTTCTGTGTGCGTAACAACATCTGTCTGGTAGGGATTTCACTTGTGATCTCTTAGCTATATACATAGTAACTTATTCGACGATCACTGAGAAAAATTGCAATGTATTAAGTATATTAAGTAAAAAGCAATTAAATGTGATTAATAAGATAATGAATTACCTAGACAGGTGTCTTTCAACATTTTCGTTATTTGTTTTCGAGTTTTTGTTTTGATTGTTATATTTCATCGATGTTAATGGATATTTTCCTAAGCAGTAAATTAGCGATGTCTTCTTGTTATTTCGGTCGTGATACTATTAATTGTTATTATAATTATTTATCATATTTTCAACAGTTTCATGTGAGATTCTATCGCATTACCAGGTGCACTTCCATGTGACACAGGTGTGTGTAGCATTGTCTTTTAGGAATGTAGAATCGTGTTTGTATAATGGATCTGTTTTGTACTAGAGTGTGGGCGGCTGATGTTTCTCATGTTATTTCAGTGTTTACGCCGATGGCTGTAGATAATATGTGTGTGTGTGCGTGTGTATATGTGTGTATTGATGGATGGATGGATGGATAGATATGGATGTGTGTATGTATACGTATATATGTATCTATATGTATATATGTATATATATATGTATGTATGTATGTATGTATGTATATATATATGTATGTATGTATATATATATGTATATATGTATATATATGTATGTATGTATATATACGTATATATATATGTATATATATATATGTATATATTATGTATATATATATATATATATATGTATATTATGTATGTATATATACGTATATATATATATATATGTATATATACATATATGTATATATACATATGAATATATGTATGTATATATATAAATATATGTATATATATATGAGTGTCTATATATATATATGTATTTATGTATATATGTATATATATATGTATGTATGTATATATATATATATGTATGTATATATACATATATATATATATGTATGTATGTATGTATGTATGTGTGTATATATCTATGTGTATATATATGGGCATATATATATTATATATATATATATATATACAATGTAAATGCTGATGATTTGATTTGTTTCATGGTGTTTGTATTTCGTGTATGGTGTGTGGTAGATGTTTGATATGTTTTAATGTCATCCGGTGAATGTGTGGATCATATAATCATGTACTGTGTGAATTATGTCGTAGTAACTGTGTATAGAGTGAGCCGTGTGAGTTGTTACTATAATGTCAGGTATTGATTAAACGAGGTAATGTTTTGTGTTGTTTTATTGGATGCTCATTGTGTTATGTATGTGTTGTCTTGTAGTACTTAGTGATAATTTCTTTGTGTATGTAGTGTGAGAGGTAAGTTATTATACAGAACATGTGATGTGTACTGAGTGCGCTATTTCAGTTGTGCTTAAATGTGTCTTATGTACGACGTGGGTCGTGCCTAGCAGAGCTAACACTCAGGCTGTGTGAAACGTTGTGAGTTCTGGTAATGTTCTTATTCCTATATTACGTCGTATAGACGCCATGATAGATCGTTAGCTACTACACATTTTTTTTTCTCTCCTTGTTTTTTTTCTGTGTATCTTTCTGTAGAAGAGCGTAGGCTCGAAACGTAAAAGACTTTTTCTATTCCTGAGCGCTATACTAATACATCTGTTTGTTTGTACACCACCTACCTTCGTCTTTTGTTTATTTTCGGAAACTTTCCCTTTATATATAAGCGTGGGTATATGTAAGTGTTCTATTTATTTCTAATCATTTTTTTCGCTGAAGAAGGAAGAATTCTTGTGGATTAATCCAGAAATCGGTCCGATTCGGGAATAACGAATTTTAAAAAATTTCTGTTAGCTTTCCTCGTTTCAACACGCGGTGTATTTATAGTGAAAAGTATTGTATGTGGTTAGGCAATCTAAGGTCTATTTTTCAGCATATTGGCATAGAAAAATTTTTTGCCCTTTTTTTATAATTATGTGTGCGTGTGTGTGTGTGAGTGTGTATTTGTGTGTGTTTGTTAATACGTTAATTCCAACACATTTTTTTCTCTCTCCGTTTTTTTCTCACTATGTCCATTTTTTTTCTTCTCATCCCTTTCTGTCGAAGAGCGTAGGCGCGAAGCGTCAACGACTTTTCCATTCTTGCCTAGCCTTGTTCCTGCACCTGTCTTTGGCTTTTGTCTTCTGTACATTTGAACAATATATAAGTGGTCTGATCAATAAATATCCGGACTGTTGCCATAGTAACAAAGCTAAAGCACGTAGACTAAAGCTGCTTGGCACAAATTGATCTTGAACTCTGCTGTGCATGCGCATTGAGTTTTTACGTTCTGGTTCACTTCCGTTCCGTACAGCAGTAATTGGAAGCAACGTACGCAACGTGTCATCGTTGCATTGAACATGACAGAGAAAGTTGAGTAGAGAATCTGCATCAAGTTTTACCAAAAGTTTGGTGATACCTGCTCAGAGGCCTACGCAAAGTTTTCAAATAAAAAAAAAATCCTGTTCTCAACACAATCAAGAAAGTCAACTGCAAGCAGTTTTGGTACTAACTTGGCAGACACGCATCTCATGCCCAAATCTTCAGTGATAATGGACTGAACTGAATCTGCACATCTTCGGATAACTCACGGATGGTGATTCGACAATTTCTCCTCACAGCTGCATGCACATCTGCGATGTTTATCTCAGTTCTTCTGGTTGCGTGATTTCGAGAACGTTCGTCAATATCGACATTGTTTCGGCCATCTTGGAAACGTCTGCACCACTCGAACACTTGCAGTTCATGCACTTTCTGCAACTTTGTGTAGGCTTCTGAGCAGGTATCGCCATGACAACTTTCTCTGTCATGGTCAATGCGATGATCACACGCTACACACCTTCCTTCCAAGCACTACTGTAAACAGCAGAAGTGAACTAGAACGTTAAAACTTAGAGGACATGCATAGCAGAGTTCAAGGTTGCGGAGCGGCTTCACTCTGCGTGCTTTAGCTTCGTTACTATGGCAACAGCCCAGATACTTATTGATCAGACCTCGTATATATGTGTGTGTGTAATATATCTATCTACATATCCATCCAATAATCTATCTATCTATCTATCTATCTATCTATCTATCTATCTATCTATCTATCTATCTATCTATCTATCTATCTATCTATCTATCTATCTGTCTGTCTGTCTGTCTGTCTGTCTGTCTGTCTGTCTGTCTGTCTGTCTATCTATCTATCTATCTATCTATCTATCTATCTATCTATCTATATATATATATATATATATATATATATATATATATATATATATATATATATATATACGGATGGGAAATTATTCTCTTGTTCATTGATGTCGAAATTCGAGTATAAGTGGTAACTATTGAAATGTTTTTTATTTTTCATTCCCTTTGAAATCGACTTAATCCCTTTGTCTGTCCTTGTTTGTCCCCTCTATGTCTAGCTCCTTGTGGGCAATAATGAAATAAGAAATATTATTGCTATTGTTAAGGCAGTGAGATGGCAGAAATATTAGCAGCATTTCTTCTGGCTTTAAGTTTTCAGTTCAAATTCCGTTTAGGTCGACTTTGCCTTTCATCCTTTCGGGGTCGATGAAATAAGTACCAGTCAAACGCTAGTGTCAATGTAATCGACTAGCCCCCCCCCCGCCCACAAAATCCAGGCCTTGTGTCTATATAGTAGAATTTATTATTATTATTATTATTATTATTATTATTATTATTATTATTATTATTATTATTATTATTATTCTATGTTTCACTTTTGCTTTATGTCTGTACAAGTTGGCTCACCCAGAGACCTCGAGAGACAACAAGTTGGAAGTTCACGTTGTTGTTATGCCTAGTGCGCCATATATTTGGGGGAATATTTTGGTGTTGTACTAGTGAATGTCTAACACGTAAATAAAAAAAATAAAGTTTGTTTTAAACCTTGGGATTACATAGAGAGTATTATTATTATTATTATTATTATTATTATTATTATTATTATTATTATCATTATTATTATTATTATTACTATTATTATTATTATTATTATTATTATTATTATTATTATTATTATTAAAAGAAGAGTGCCATTGTTATCTAGTGAACGATATTTCGTCATCTTGTGTGTCTTCAACTGGTTCAAAAAATAAATTTGTCAATCTACTTTATTTTGGTTATTATTATTATTATTATTATTATTATTATTATTATTATTATTATTATTATTATTATTATATTATATTATTATTATTATTATTATTATTATTATTATTCAGTAGTTTTATTTTATGGCGTGCTTTCACTTCACTACCGAGCGCAGCTCTGTGTGCCTTGGGTATGTGCTGTGATGCTCTGATGGTTATTGTATGAAAGTGTTCTGCGTAGGATGTGTGCAGTGCCTAGTAGTGCAATTTTCTGTATGTTATATGTTTTGTAAGTCCTGGTGTTTTGTTATGTATTTGTCTGAATATTTTTTTATCATGCCTAATGCACCTACTATGATAGGAATTGTTTCTGTTTTCAGATTCCACATTCTATTTACCTCTATTTCCAGGTCTTTGTATTTTGAGAGTTTCTCCATTTTTTTTAGAGACACGTTGTCATCTGCCGGTATTGATACATCAATTAGAAAGCATTTTTTTTCTTCATGATCTCTGACAACTATATCTGGTCTGTTGGCCTTAATTTCTCTATCTGTGTGTATCGGCATATCCCAGAGTATGGTTGCTTTCTCGTTTTCTGTGACCTTTTCTGGTGTGTGCCTATACCATCTTTTTTCTTTTGTTATTCCATAATGTTGGCATAGCTTCCAATGTATGTAGGTTCCAACTCTGTCATGTCTGTGAATATATTGCTTCTTAGCCAGGACTGGGCAGCTAGAGATAATATGATTTATTGTTTCTTGTCCATCTCCACATATTCTGCAGTTATTGTAATATTCTTTTCATTACATGTTTTTGGTAATTCTGGTGGGGAGGCTTTGGTCTTGTGCTGCAATTAAAAATCCCTCTGTTTCTGCTTTGAGTCCTGAGCTTCTCAACCATTGCTGGGATTTTTCTTTGTCTATTTCTTTTGCGTTTAGTTTAGTCCAGTATTTACCATGAAGGGGCTTTCTTGCCATCGTTTTATCATGGTTCGTTGCTGTTCTACTTTTAGTTTGGATTTCATTTGTTTTATAGCTTTTGTGTTTCTTCATCATTTTCTTCTTCTTCTTCGTGTTTATTAGTGGTATGATTTCTTGTTTGTATTTGTCAGCTTCCTTAAATACTGAGAACATTTTTTGTTTTGCTCGTGTTTTGCTGCTATCTGGATCAGTTTTCCTTCCTTCTGAAGTAGGTATTTTTGCAGTCCTATGGTGGTTATTTTTATAGTTTTTTCCAGCTGTATAAGGCCTCTACCACCTTCTATACGTTGTATATATAGTCTTTCTATGTCAGATTTTGGGTGATGCATCCTAGATCCTGTCAGTATTTTTCTTGTTTTCCTATCTATTTGGACAGTTCATTTCGTGTCCAGTTAAGGATATTGTAGCTGTAACTTATAACTGGGGCAGCTAAAGTGTTGATACCTATTATCTTGTTTTTAGCATTGAGCTCTGTTTTTAGTATTGATCTAACTCGTCTATAATATTCTTTTTTTTATTTTCTCTTTCATTTGTGTGTGTTGTGTCTTATCTAGTTCATGGATTCCTAAGTATTTGTAAGTTTGGCTTTGGTCTAATTCTTTTATTTCATTGGTTTATCTAGTGTGATGTTGTTACTCTTAACTAGTTTTCCTCTTTTCATGGTTACTTTGGCGCATTTTTCTAATCCAAATTTCATATCTATTTCTTTGGTAAATCCATGAACTGTCTTTAATAGTGTTTCCAGCTGTTTGTCATTTGCAGCGTATAGTTTTAGGTCATCCATATATAAAAGGTGGCTGATCGTTTTGCCGTAACATTTATATCCGCATCCAGTTCTATTTAGCATATCAGATAGAGGTGACAGTGCCAAGCAGAAAAGGAGTGGAGAGAGCGTGTCTCCCTGGAATATTCCTCTTCTAATGGGGATGTCTTTGGTTTTCATGAGTCCCTCTTTTGTTTGGAGGTGTAGGACTGTTTGCCATTTATTCATAGAGTGCTCTATGAATTTTATGATTGTTGGTGCTACTTTGTTAATGGCTAGTGTTTCGAGGATCCATGTGTGGGGGATGCTATCAAACGCCTTTTTGTAGTCAATCCAGGCCATACTGAGGCCTTTCTTCTTTCTGTGGCTGTCTTCAGTTACGGCTTTATTAATCATTAGTTGATCTTTACAGCCATATGAGCCTTTGCGGCATCCTTTCTGCTCTTCTGGGAACAGTTTGTTTTCGTCCAGGTGCTTGTTCAGCCTTTGTGATATCACTGTAGTAAATGCCTTGAACATAGTAGGGAGGCAGGTTATTGGTCTGTAGTTTTCTGGTTTTGCTGTTTCATTTGATTTGGGAATTAAGATGGTTTTCCCCTTCGTGAGCCATTCAGGTATTGTCTCTGGCTCTGCTAGTATGCTGTTAAAGTTTTCAGCCAGCTTTTTGTGCATTCCTGTTAGATATTTCAACCAGAAGTTGGGGATCTTGTCATGCCCAGGTGCCTTCCAGTTGCTTAGTTTTTGCAGTGCCTGGGTGACCTCTTCAGTTGTTATGGGGGTCCAAAGTTGTTCAGATGCCGAGTTTGTATTTTGTAATCTTTTTTTTTTTTGGCTGTTCGTTCGCCGACCATATTTCTCTCCAGAATTCTTCCAATTCTTCTGCCGTTGGTGCTGCAGTGACTTCTATTTTATTTTTTCCCAGTTCTTGGTAGAACTTTTTGGGGTTGGTGTTGAACTTTTTGTTTTCTTCAAAGAAGCGTTGGCGTTTCTCGTACCGGCGGATCCTTTGAGCTTTGGCAAGGATATCTTGCTTCAGCTTTTCTTTTATCTCCGGCAAATTTTTTCTGTGGTGTTATTATTGCGGAGCATTTTGTTCTCTTTTTGTTGCTCGGTAGCGTTGATTGTTGCTGATTTCATTAAGAATCGACAGGTCTTTTCTAATTTTTTAATTTTGTTTTGGATGTTATTTATCCACAGGGTTTGTTTGGGTGGTGGTACTCCTGTTTGGGCGGGTTTGGGTGAGTATCCAGCTTCTTTGTGGCTGCAGTGGCTGCTGCGTATATCAAGTCATTTAGTTCAGTGATATCACTTTTGTTTGTTCAGTGGCTAGTTCAGTGACGGCTAGGTTTATGCTGTTTATAATTGGTGTTGTTATTTCGTTTATTTTTATTCTTGGGGAGGTATGGTCGGTGGTCCATTTTGGGCTCTGTGGTTTTCAGTTCTTTGATTATTTTATTTTATATTATCATAATCATTAGGCTCCTCTTCGTTGTTTACATCGTGTTTGTTGGGAATGTTGCGTTTGTCTTCGTGTTTTACAGTTTCAGTGTTTATATTATTGGGCATTGTTGTGTGGCTTCTATCTACATTTTCCTGGTGTATTTTTTCTTTTAAATGTTCTATTTCTATTTCTGATATTTTTTTGGCTTTGAGAATGTATCTTCGTACGTTAGCTAATTATTAGGGTTCATTGCTGTATCCAAGTCTATATCTCTATTATTTTCCTTCCATATTTTATATGTATGTGTTGTTGTATTTTCATTTTGTGGGTAGAGCATTGCTGTGAAGTATGCGTGTAAGATAGAAATGTATTCCTCACGTGTCCATTTACGTCTTTTGGGTTTTATTTGCGGGACATGAGGTACAACGTCCGGCCCATTATTTTGACGGTCGTCATTTTCGTAGGGTACCGGTCCGTTTATTTCTGTTGTCACATTATTTCGCACGTGTAGCTTTTCGTACATTTTTTGTTGTAAGTTTAATGTACGTACCGCTCGATTGTTATTCTTGGGTTGAATAGTATCGGTGGCATTTAATTTCTTCGTAGTTCCTTTGTACATGGTGTTTGAGGTCGGGGATGATCGTGATGTTCCACGCATGTTTACATGTGTTGTGTTAGAGGTGGAGATAATATCGAGTCAAAATACATCATTTCGTTTCGAAAATAGTAATAAATTTCAATTAGTATTACTTACTCGGATACAGTCCAATTCTTTGTTAGTAAATCTTTGGCTCCATAGGATGTCCTTGTTTTCGATGTTTGTGGATAGATTTCGGAGCTCTGTATTTTCCTTCTTACATCTTAAACGTCCCCGGTGTTATTATTATTATTATTATTATTATTATTATTATTATTATTATTATTATTATTATCATTACTATTATTATTATTACTATTATTATTATTTCTTTATTATTAAGTCTTAATGTGCCTGTCTATAAGTTTTGAGTTCAAAGTGGTCCACTTTGTCTTCCATCTTTTTGGGGGTCGATAAAATAAGTACCAGTGGAGCACTGGGTTCGATGTAATCGATTAAGTTCCCTTCCCGAAATTGCTGGCCTTGTGCCAAAATTTGAAGCCATTATTTAGTCGTAATAGCAGTGGTGGTAGTGGTAGTAATAGTGGCAACAAAGTACAAGCCTAAGCAAAATAAAAAGAAAGTTAGACATTGCCTTGAATGGTGCAAAGCTGTGTGTGTAGTCTACATGGCTTCTTGAAAATGACCAAAGGTAATGAAGCGGTATCAAACTACATTCAACCAAACGAAAATAACGAGCCAACTGAAAGCTTCTTAACAATTCAAGTCTTCAACTATCAAAACAACAAATTAGGAAAAAAAAGCTAGAAAAATAAACAGAGAAAATAGAAGAAAGGAAATAAGCTTTTTAACTGCCAACCGACTGAGAAGCCAGCCAGCCAGCCAACCAGCCAACGAACTAAACTATCTATGTTCCTATCTATCTTCGTGCCAAATGCCAAACAAAGCAAATATTTGGAAGACATTAGTAAATCATTGTTGTGTTCTAACTCGGAATAAATTGGTCATAGAATTAATTCAATTAAAATGTTCCAAATGAAATCGCCAATTATTATTAATCATAACAAGAAGAAAAGGAAGAGCAACGATGTAAAGAAAGCCTGATTAGATGAAATAATGTTCTTGAAAGGCAAAAAAAAAAAAAAAAAAAAGAAAAAGAAATGAAGGGAAAAAAAAAGAAAAGTAATTAATCGATTAGGAAATAGATATGAAAATTGTTTATACATACATTAATACATTCGTACATATATGCCGATATAGACTTTTAATGAATGTAAGTCAATAGGTGCCACGTATACTTTTATATGCACTTCTACACATTTATATTGTACAGAAAATACGTGTGTGTGTGTGTGTGTGTGTGTTACTGGATGTTTTAGCATTTCGCTTGGTTGTGTGGTAAGAAGTTTCCTTCGCAACCACATGGTTCAGGGTTCAGTCTCACCGCTCGGTACTTTAGACAAGTGTCTTCAGCTATGTCCTAAGTCAACCAAAGCATTGTGAGTGGATTTAGTAGTTGGAAACTGGAAGAAGCCCGGCATACATGTGTGTATGTGTGTACGTGTGCGCGTGTGTGTATGTGTGTGCGTCATTGTGTTTGTTTCATTCAGAGATCAACAATCAGTTTTGGTTTGTTTACGTCCCTATAACTTAGCGGTTCGGCAAGATTGAGTAAATACCAGACTTAAAAATATAAATGCTAGGGTCAATTTGTTCACCCTTCAAAGCGTTGCCCCATCATGGCTACAATCCAGTAACTAAAACAAGCAAAAGATGAAAGAAAAGATAAAAGATAGTTACCATCCCCAACCAAAGGCCATTGGTGGGTCATAGGCAATAATAGGGACGAATCCCTGGAGCAAAACAAATCTAACAACGAAAAACAAAAAAGTTTGAATTCGGTTTGTTGTTGTTTTATTTTTTTTGGTGCTAGTTTTATTCCTAATATACTTGTCTCAATTTTCTTTCTATCATCAGGCGGTGAGTTGGCAGAAACGTTAGCACGTCGGGCGAAAAGCTTATCCGTACTTCGTCTGCCGTTAAGTTCTGAGTTCAAATTCCGCCGAGGTCGACTTTGCTTTTCATCCTTTCGGGGTCGATTAAATAAGTACCAGTTACGCACTGGAGTCGATATAATCGACTTAATCCGTTTGTCTCTTCTTGTTTGTCCCCTCTGTGTTTAGCCCCTTGTGGGTAGTAAAGAAATAGGCATTTCGTCTGCCGTTAGGTTGTGAGTTCAAATTCCGCCGAGGTCAACATTGCCTTTCATCCTTTCGGGGTCGATTAAATAAGTACCAGTTACGCACTGGAGTCGATGTAATCGACTTAATCCCTTTGTTTGTCCCTTCTGTGTTTAGCCCCTTGTGGGTAGTAAAGAAATAGAAATTTCATGTGTATTTACGTTCTGAGTTCGAATTCCACCGCGGTATACTTTGCTTTTCATCCTTTCGGAGTCGATAAATTAAGTACCAGTTGCGTACTTGGGTCGGTCCAATCGACTGGTTTCCTCCACCAAAATTTCGGGCCTTGAGTAGAAAAGAATTTTTTTCTATTACACTAATGCAGACCAAGGTACATTTTCCAGTATTCAGATTCCAGTGGGGTGGGGTTCACAATCATCATCGTCGTCGTCGTCGTCGTCGTTGTTATCGCGGTGGATTGGCAGAATCGTTAGCACACCGGACATAATTCTTAGCGGCATTTCGCCTGCTTTTACGCTCTGAGTTCGAATTCTGCCGAGGTCGACTTTGCCTTTCATCCTTTCGGGGTCGATAAATTAGGTACCAGTGAAACATAGAGGTCTATCGTTATGATATTGTTGCATCCAACACTCGCCATGCTACTCCTTTCCTTCACTAGCAGAGTAATATACTTATTTTGTTTGTTCTCTTCATGGTAAATTAATCTTTTAATAGAGAATGTAAGGTAAAGATGAAAATTAAAAATCAGTTAAGATTAAGAAATCTCTACTGTATGCACGTAAACATCTTTCGATATGCTTATCTTTGTTACTACTGCCTCATAGACAACTGGACGATTAATTCAAACTCAGAGACTGTATCGGCCACATAACGAACTTCTTTTTGCCTTTGGTGATTTGTAAAAACAATCTTATCACACATTGTATCAGACCGATTCTGCCTGAAAATGTTTGTATACACGTTTGTGGAGTTCACATTCAGCAAAACGTAGTTGATTACTTAGCAAGAACGATCGTTCCAAATTGATATGCTTAGTTGCATAGGCTCACACACAATTTTTCTTTGTGTGCATGTACTCCACTATCTATGATTTTAGTGTACTGTTAGCATTATTCTATGTCTAAAACTGTTATTACTTTTTAAGTGGTTTGGCTTGGCTAATTCCGATCTGATGCGAATTTTAGTATTGTCGGTAAGAACATAGTCGATGTATAATTTACTAGAATTGTTTGGGCTTTTGGTCTTCACTTTTTAACTGCTTCTAATTCTTTACAAATAAGCAGTTTCAATAGTTCTTTTAGGAATTTGTTTTTATCCACTGAGATTGGATATATGTTATCAGGTACTACTACCTTTACAATATTATCTAGACTGTTTGCATTCATCTCGCTCCTAGGATCCAAAAGCATATTTTCAGTAACCTGCAATGATTGCTATTTGTCTCACCTGCTTTCAGTACCAATTTGCTAGTATTGTCACAGCTTGTAATACATATTTACACGCTTTGTTAAACCCAAGACGAGCAATCATTACACTATACGATAAAACGTTCTCTGTGATCTTCACATACACTATAGTCATTTGAGATCTCTTTTTCTATAACATTATTCATGTAATCTTTGTTGGTCAGCTATTGATGTCGAGCAGTTATCAGGAGGCCTTTAATGTCAGCTTTTCAATTCATGCTTCATATGAGTGGTATGAAATTGTCTGCTCTTTATAAGTCCCGCTTCTTCGACAATAATAGACTACTGGCCATGCAAGAGTTTTCCCCATCATCGGCTTAGCGCAATCTTTTCAACTGACTTATTTCACTTCGTTTTATTTTACCTTAATCTTATTAATTTTTCTCCAATTGATTCACTTACTTCTCATTCTTCCATTTGTGCTGAATATTTGATATATTTATTACCCACCACCACCACCACCACCACCCATCGAAAACAGAAAACAATTTCTTATGTTTCATGTTCTTTTAAGTATTTCTGTTAATCTATTGCCAGCATTTTCGTATAAAAGTTTAGAGTAAACCTGCGTATGTAAATCTTAAGTAGCGAACTTGTAATAACTGGACACCGCTTCCACCATGTTTTCCACGATAAATGCAACGAATCAGTCTCTGGTGTTAGGAGGTAATATCGTCATTAATTCTCTTGTAAATTAGTCTCATTAACCCTTTCGACTCCCAATCCACTGCATTAGCGCTATAGCATTACTCTTACTAATACGATAAATTCCTATTAATTTAGTCTTAGCATCTAATTAAGGTTAGAGAACTAACATAATGAATTTGTCGTTTGTTTTTGTTTGTATTTTCTCTTTGGTTCGACAATATGTTATTCTTAGTTATTCCTTCTCACTCTTAGGTATTTGCAGATTTGCTCTAGTTTGACTTTCTGATTTCATTATTTTGATTTAACTAATCTAGCTACATGTGGAGGCGCAATGGCCCAGTGGTTAGGGCAGCGGACTCGGGGTCGGAGGATCGCGGTTTCGATTCTCAGACCGGGCGTTGTGTGTGTTTATTGAGGCCCCGGCAGGAGGTGGTGGCGACCCCTGTTGTACTCTTTCTCTCACTCTTTCTTCCTGTTTCTTGAGTAACGCTGCTATGGACTGGCGTCCCGTCAAGCTAGGGGGTACACATACGCCACAGAAAACGGGAAACCGGGCCTATGAGCCTGGCTAGGCTTGAAAAGGGCGCATAAATGAATAAAATAAATCTAACTACATAGTGGTTTAGTGGTTATGGTAATTGGCTCAGGATCATAGGGTCAGGTGTTCGATACTCGGCGGCGCCTTGTGTCTTTGAGCGAGACACTTTTATTTCACGTTGCTCCACTCCACTCAGCTGGCAAAAATGAGTTGTACCTGTAATTCAAAGGGCCAGTCTTGTTACATTCTATGTAAGGCTGAATCTCTCTCAGAACTACGTTAGGGGCACACGTGTCTGTAGAGTGCTCAATTACTTGGACGTTAATTTTAACAGCAGACTGTTCCGTTGATCGAATCAACTGGAAAGTCATCGTCTCAACCGAAGGTGTGCCAGTTCTTCATATTTTCTACAGCTGTTTTCAAACAAATCTCCGCACATACAACTTGTACTATTTGTAATTGGAATACAGACGATTGTCACAGTAATAAACAAGTTTATTCCGACCCAGTGAGGGATCACTATATAATCGATATCTGCTAGAAATAGCAGTGAAATCTTTCCAAAATCCCATTCTAATTTCTTATAAAGGATGAAAATATTGTATGACGTAATCCAAGATAAGCAATAGTGGTAGTGAAGTGTCAGAATAAATTCTTAGCAGAAACATTTTCGCTTGTCTAAGTCCAAGATATTATATATATGTATAGTAATGCTATAGCGCTAATGCAGTGGATTGAGAGATATAAGTCCAAGATAAGGCGGTGAGCTGGCAGAAACGTTAGTGCGCCGGGCGAAATCCTTAGCGGTATTTCGTCTGTTTTTACGTTCTGAGTTCAAATTCCGCCGAGGTCGACTTTGCCTTTCATTCTTTCGGGGTCGATAAATTAAGTACCAGTTACGCACTGGGGTCGATATAATCGACTTAATCCCTTTGTCTGTCCTTGTTTGCCCCTCTGTGTTTAGCCCCTTGTGGGTAGTAAAAAAAATAGATATAAGTCCAAGATATATATATATATATATATATATATATATATATATATATATATATATATATATATATATATATATATATATATGTATATATATAAACGCTTTCAAATTTCAAACAAATTTAATTTAATATGGGGTAGGACCGCCTTTGGCAATAATTATATCTTAAATTCTACGAGCTATGGACTCGTACAAAGTTTGAATTGTTTACAAAGGAATTTTTGTCCATTCTTCAGCTAAAACAGTCTGTAGTTCTTGTAGTAATGATGGTAGAAGATATCGACTCCTTACTTGTTTTTCTAAGATACACCATAAATGTTCAATAATATTGAGATATGGGACTGGGGTGGCCAGATAGGATGTTCAACTGCACTAGAATATTCTTCGTGCCACTCAGTAACAACGTTAGCTGAGTGAATTGGTGCATTATCATCCTGAAAGATTGCGTTTTACCCCGGAAACAGTTCTGCAACCATAGGATGAATTTGATTAGATAAAATGCTATTAATTCTGCCATGAAGGAAAACCATTGGGCTGGCGGATTTCCAAGATATAGCTCCCCCCCACAGATCATCACAGATCATCCTACATGTTTAACAGTTGGAATAAGGTAGTCTGGGCCAAATACTTCTTTTGGCTGTCTCCACATGTATACTCGGCCGGTGGTCAGAAATAAGGTAAAGGATGACTCGTCCGAGAAAATAACATTCTTTCACTACTCTAGAGACCAATTCTGTAGGTTTTTACTCCACTCTAAACGCTTTGCAACGTTTGTTTTTGAAAATAGTGGTTTTCTGATTGCAGCCCTCCCGTGAAATCCTGTTTTGTGAGCTGTACTTTTGTGATCCTTTCTAAAAATTCGCGTAAGAGTCCAATGGCCCCTATCTGAAAGTTTTGGTTTTCTTCCAGAGTTTTGTTTCGACGAGGAGGTTTATCCCTCTTTCTCAAAGCTGCCATTACTTCCGAGACAGTACTTATTGATAAACCAAATATTTCGGCTGTTTTCGTTACGCTAGCGCCTGCCATACGAGCATCAACAATTTGACCTCTTTGAAAGTCCGATAGTCTGTCATTTTAATGAATTTCAATTAATTTTCTCTAAAAACAGCAATTTTAGCCAAACATATTAAGCGACACTAATAATAAATCAAAAGTCATAAAAAATACAAGCTCTTGAAGGTTTTATAGATATTTCAAAATTATGATGCTATGATGCTAGGTGTTTCCATTATTTTTTCCAACACCTGTATACATACATTCACACACACATACATACATACATACATACATACATACATACATACATACATACATACATACATACATACATACATACATACATACACACACACATACACACACACATATATGTATGTATGAATAAAGTAAAAGCATCAAAGAATATGTCTGTGTGCGTGCGTATATGTATGTGATGTGTGCGTATGTGTGTGCGTGCGTGCGTATGTGTTCGTATGTGTGTGTGTGTCTGTGTGTGTACCCCCGCCTCACTTCCCAACCGGTGTTGGTGTGTATGGTAACCTTGTGGTTCGGCAACAGAGACCGAAAGAAATAAGAATCAGGCTTAAAGAAATAAGAGCTGGCTGCAGTCTAAGTGACTGAAACAAGAAAAGGATAAAATATATAAAACAACATTCCTCTTGAATTTCTCAGGCCCCTTTTCTGTTTGTTAAGAGAACATGTTGTCTACATTTTCGTGTGGTACAGAACTTATTTGCAAACATATTTGTTAAAAGTTCCCCAAATAGTGGCAAGCAAGTTGTCGACCTGTAGTTTGAGTCCACAGTATTTTTCTGCTCGCCTTTCATAATAAGGTTTGTCTCATCCTTTGTCATCCAATCTGAGAGTCTTCTAAGTCGAGGATAACCATTTATTATTTTAGCCATTCCTTGCTAAATCTACCCATATTTGCTAAATTATTTGCTTGAACGTATTAAACGTTCATGTAGACCATGTGACCTGATTGTCTCCCGCTTAGATACTTTGATGTCTTCTTTTGTAATGACCTCCGGAAATATTATTACTATGCCAACCTGTTCAAATTTTTTTTGCTTTTGTTATTTACTTCTTTTACACTCTGCCGCATCATTGTGGCTATCTTTCTTATTTCATATATCACTACAAAGCTTTTTACTCTTCTCTGCGTTTAGCACTTCGTTATTATGTCTTTCTCTCCAGATTTCCAAACAATCTTTTCTGATTATTTCGAAACAACTTCTTTTACCAGAAGCCAGTCTATTCTATTTTCATATAGGTTTATGTTGGTTGTTTTACTGACATTCTGTTTCACTTCTATTACAACATTTATTCCTCACTTTTCCCTCTTTACATTATATTTTCTTTCTAGTGTTTTAATTACTCTTTCTTTCTTTAACGATTCTTCTTTAAGTAGATGTAGTCGACTCACCTGCAGCTTCAAGCTATTGATATTGTCTTCAGACAGTCTTTTCTAACATGGTATTTGTCCGTTTTCAGTTTACCTGCCGTGTAGCCATCTTTTACTATTACTCCTGTTACAAGCCTTGTATAGATTATATACCTCCAGGAGAGAAGTGGCACATACTTTATAATATTGTCAATTTCTTTAGTTTTGTTTATCACCTTTCTACAAAACCTACGAGGTTAGTAGGCCTTTCTCTATTATTTTGTTCAAGTTACTTTAATATCTTATCTATCAATTCAATCTTCTTGTCACTCCGACCGTCATCCAACATTTTTCAGTTTTATTTCCTCTCTCTGCAATTCACTAGTTTCGTCACTGTGATTAACACTTTCTCAGCTTTTGCATATTCTTCACTTACGTTACCTTTTAAATTCCTCTTAAGTTTAAGTTCGGTAAGTGGCCATTAATTCTTAATAAATCGATGTTATCGGTTTTACGTAATATATACAATGCCTAAGAGGGCTATTTTCTGTTATATTTTGCATATCTATAAATTATGGATATTTTTTAGTTATGTATTTGCATGTTTTTGTTATCATTTTCATAGTACCTATGATTATTGGAATTGTTGCTGTTTTTTGACCCCACATTTGGTTATCTCTATGTCCAGATCTTTATATTTAGATACGATCTCCATTTCTTTTGAAAGGCATCCTCCTCCTCTTCCCTCACCTCCTCCTCCTCCTCCTCCTCCTCCTCCTCCCTCATATCCTAATCCCTCCGCTCCTCCTCCTCATCATCATCATCATTGTTACAGAAGGCAGGGAGCTAGTAGAATCGTTAGCTTGGCGGGTAAAATACTCAGAGGTATTTCGTCTGTCTTTACGTTCTCAGTTCAAATTCCGCCGAAGTTGACTTTGCCTCTCATCCTTTCGGGTGAAATAAGCCGATAAAATGAGTACAAGTCAAGTACTGGGGTAGAATTACTCGACTCTCCACTTCCCCATAAATTCCAGGCCTTCTTCCTATAGTAGAAAGGATTATTATTATTATTATTATTATTATTATTATTATTATTATTATTTATTATTATTATTATTGTTATTGTTATTATTGTTATTGTTATTATTATTATTATATTATTATTATTATTATTATTATTATTATTATTATTATTATTCAGTAGTTTTATTTTTATAGCGTGCTTTCACTTCACTACCGAGCGCAGCTCTATGTGCCTTGGGTATGTGCTGTGATTTGTTGTGATGCTCTGATGGTTACTGTATTGAAAGTGTTTTGCGTATGATGTGGGCAGTGCCCAGTAGTGCGATTTTCTGTATGTTATATGTGTTTGTAAGTCCTGGTGTTTTTGTTATGTATTTGTCTGAATATTTTTTTATCATGCCTAATGCACCTACTATGATAGGGATTGTTTCTGTTTTTAGATTCCACATTCGAGTTACCTCTATTTCCAGGTCTTTGTATTTTGAAAGTTTCTCCATTTCTTTTGGAGAAACGTTGTCATCAGCTGGTATTGATACATCAATTAGAAAGCATTTTTTTTCCTGATCTCTGACAACTATATCTGGTCTGTTGGCTTTAACTTCTCTATCTGTGTGTATTGGCATATCCCAGAGTATGGTTGCTTTCTCGTTTTCTGTAACCTTTTCTGGTGTGTGCCTATACCATCTTTTTTCTGTTGTTATTCCATAATGTTGGCATAGCTTCCAGTGTATGAAGGTCCTAACTCTGTCGTGTCTGTGAATATATTCCTTCTCTGCCAGGACTGGGCAGCCAGATTATTATTATTATTATTATTATTATTATTATTATTATTATTATTATTATTATTATTGAGTGAGAGAACTGTGCATACAAAGTGACACTGGGGTAAAATATACGGAGCCCTGTATACTCATCATGACTACCCGTCTGATAAGAGTATACTAGGCATATGCATCACAACCATATGTGCATGACATGGTGATCTCATATCAAAATAAACAGCGCATGACCTTGCAGGTGGGGCCCAGTTAGAATTTTCTTCTGGTCGAGTAATAATAATAATAATAATATTATTATTATTATTATTATTATTATTATATTATTATTATTATTATTATTATTATTATTCTATGTTTGACTTTTGCCTTATGTCTGTATAAGTGGGCTCCAAGTCTCACCCAGAGACCTCAAGAGACAACAGTTTGGAAGTTCTGTGCCATATATTTTGGGTTTTTTTTGTTTTTTTCTGGTGTTGTACTAGTGAATGTCTAATACATAAAAATAAAATTAAAAAAAAAAAATTAAAAAAAGTTTGTTTTAAACCTTGGGATTACATAGAGAGTATTTTGCGTAGGATATGAGCAGTTCCCATGAGCACTATCTTTTGAATTTCTGCCATTTTGGGGTTTCCTGGTATCTGAGTTAGGTAGCAATCAGTCCCTTTCGCTATCGTTCCCAGGGCACCTATGACAACAGGTATTGTTTTAGTCTTCAGCTTCCACATTTTGCTGATTTCTATTTCAAGATCTTTATATTTGCTCAGTTTTTGGTAGGTCTTGACAGATACGTTTATATCGATTGGGACAGTCATATCAATGAGGAGGCATGTTCTTTGTCTGAAGTCTTTCAATATGATGTCTGGCCTATTTGCATCTATCTTCCTGTCAGTTTGAATGGTGAAGTTCCAGAGGAGTGAGATGTGGTCATTTTCAAGCACTGGAGGTGGATTGTGTTCCCACCAGTTTTTTTCATAGGGCAAATCCAGGTTTTTGCAAATTACCCAGTGAATATATTGTGCAGCTCTATCATGCCTGTTGAGGTACTCTGTAGGCGCTAGAAGACTGCATTTGGAGACAACATGATCAATGGTTTCATTTTGTTGTCGGCATACACGACATGTTGGGCTACTGCCGTTCTTTAATATGTTGGCCTGGTAGTTTCTTGTTGGTAGGCATTGATCTTGAGCTGCTATGATAAACCCCTCGGTTTCAGATTTTAAGCCAGAGGCCATTAGCCATTGATGGGTCAGGGCTTTGTCAATATCTGCATTATTCGCTCTCTTTGGGTATTTGCCATAGAGAGGTTTTTCTTGCCATTTATTATTCAGAATATCTAAGGCCGCAGTTTTAGCGCGGGTTTTCATGCGCTTAGCTTTTTCTGTGCTTGTTTCTTGTATGCCTATCTCTAATTCCGAAATTGGTTGTATTCGGAATTCACTTAGATATTCCTTTGCCTGTTTTGTGACTGAGTATGATGCTTTCTTGTTTTCATGTTTTGAGACAAGTTTTAACATCCAGTCCCCAGAGTTTTTCAGGTAGGTGTCCAGGCCAATTGTAGCAATCTTCATTGTTATTGCCAGTTGCAAAAGACCACGGCCTCCCTCTTTTCTTGGCAGATAGAGTCATTCTGTATCTGCCTTAGGGTGGTGCATTCTATGCATTGTCAACAGTTTCCTTATTTTTCTGTCGAGCTGACATATTTCAGTAATTGACCAGTTAACAATATTGAAACTGTAAGTCATTATTATTATTATTATTATTATTATTATTATTATTATTATTATTATTATTATTATTATTATCATTATTATTATTATTATCATTATTATTATTTTCATTATCATCTTAAAATTCTGTTTCCATTTCTTGCTGAGTGTATTCCTGACATCTATGGCAGAGAAACGCACTGTATAAATTGGTAGGCTATTAAAATGAACACACCAGATTGTTCATTTACCAAGCCATGTGATAGAGAAAAAAGGGGAAGAAAAGTAAAAAGAAAAAGAAAAAACATAACTTTAGCTCTTCTTGCTTCATATGGAGCATCGGATAACATACAAATATCTACCCAGTACAGTCGCAAGCTCTTTCATGAGCATGCTCCCAAGTCAAACCAGTTCCATATCTGCCAGACCTATATATCTCCATCGACAATTCTCAACCAAATTTTGACTGTTCTGTTTCCTGGCTGAGGTTACTTGTATTAGCCACTTACTTTGGATCTGTTCACGTGCATGCTTAATGGCAGTTCTTGTGAAGTTCTTGTCACTGAAAGATTTGGATTGTCAATAGAGAATCTCCTTAAAGTTCTAGTCCTTCACCATCATAGAAAAACTATCAATGAAGCCGTCTCCTTGCTTTCTTGTTAATGAATGGTTGAATCTACTCGTCATTTTCGTAGTAATTTGAATATTGAAGGCAAGGTTGCTAGCCTTGTGCTTCATCCATCTTTCTTTCTCATCACAAGCCTGAGAAGGATTATACCGAATCCTAACAGGTTCATTAAAGAGGGAAAAAATACTGGGAAAACCAGGAATTAAAAATAATTTTAGTAAAACAAACAAAATAATAAATGGACAAACATAAAATGAAATGAAAAACTGACTGAATCGTTACAGATTTAGCTTCACTCAACAGCCTCTATTATATTTTTTACTTGTTTCAGTCATTTGACTGCGGCCATGCTGGAGCACCGCCTTTAATCGAGCAACTCGACCCCAGGACTTATTCTTTGTAAGCCCAGTACTTATTCTATCGGACTCTTTTGCCGAACCGCTCAGTTACGGGGACATGAACACACCAGCATCGGTTGTCGAGCGATGTTGGGAGGACAAACACAGACACACAAGCACACATATACATATATACGACGGGCTTCTTTCAGTTTCCGTCTACCAAATCCACTCACAAGGCTTTGGTCGGCCCGAGGCTATAGTAGAAGACACTTGCCCAAGGTGCCACGCATTGGGACTGAACCCGGAACCATGTGGTTGGTAAGCAAGCTACTTACCACAGAGCCTACTTACAATTTTAATGGATGAAAAAAAATATGTGAATAAAATTAGTGTGCGCTTCTTAATATATAAAAAAAGGACTATACACTTAAATTTCAACCAAATATTTTTCTTAACCTGTTAAAATCAAAGATACGGCAGACTGGCCCTGTGGATTAAGGTATCATCGCAAAATTTCAAGCATATTTCATATTCTGTCTTCAGTGTATTAACAATTTTAAACCAGTACAAATTGTTTGAAATGAGACAAGGGATTATTAATGCTGCAAATTAAATACATTTTGATCTTTCTACGAATAAGAAAAAAAATAACTTCTTTCTCTCATACGAGCGAGAGTTCATAAACGGTGACGTAACTGAAATACAAAAATACGAATAAGCTGAAATAAGACCAAATTGTGGAAACTTGTATTGATTCATTCATTCTCTTAAAGGGATCGACAAAGCTCTTTAACACATTCAGCGAGGAATTAATATTTTTGAGCCCTAAGATAGAAATTTAGAATGAAGTAGAAAAGTTGTTGAAGATTTAAGTGAATCTAAAATCTGTTATCAGGAAATTTAGGAAGAAAAAATGTCATGGAAGCGAGGAAATTTTAACGCTTTCATAGAGGGAGAGAAAAAAAAAAGCAACTAAAAAAAAACACTAACTCCTACTTTACTGGAACTAAATACAAACAGCAAAACCACATCGAGAGAATAATAATAATAATAATAATAATAATAATAATAATAATAATATAATAATAATAATAACAACAACAGAATAATGATGATGATGTTACCTTTTATGATGATAGTAATAATAATAATAATAATAATAATAATAAATAATAATAATAATAATAATAATAATAATAATAACAACAACAGAATAATGATGATGATGTTACCTTTTATGATGATAGTAATAATAATAATAATAATAATAATAATAATAATAATAATAACAATAAACCAATGCTATTTGCTTATTATTTGTAAATTATTTATTTTATATATATACTGTAGTAAATCGTTGCTCATATCTAAATTGTTTTATTGTTCTTTAAAGCGTTTAAATTTTCTTATGTAACATATCAGCAGTGAGAACATAACTGCCATTTATAACATAATTTCTATGTGAATTAGCCTCTAAATAATCTTCCATTTTGCGATTGTGCATTTGGAACCAAATGAATCGTTAAACTGAAGTATTCTTCTATATGTCATATACATACAACGGAACTCTCTCTCTCTATCTCTGTTTGTCTCTCTGACTGTCTGCCTGTCTGTCTATCTGCCTGTCTGTTTCTCTTTCTCTCACACACACACACACACTCACACGTGCACATACGTATACATCTAATAATTCCTATCTTCCTACCTATCTTTCGTGTCACGCTTCAAACTAGTGAACGAAATTCGTAGACATAATCTATTAGAAATACATCATTTATATTCATTTTATCTTAATCGTAGGGACTCATGAATAAGTATCTTAAATTAAGTATGGTTTATACATATATTCTTACATTTAGTTTTTTCATCGGCCATTAAATTGCAGCCAAGTTGAGCTACCGCTCTGTAGGGTTTAGTCGAGCATACTGACCCCAGTAATTATTTTAAAGCTAGATATAATTTTATCAATGTGTATTTGTGGAATCGCCAAGTCACGGTAGATTAACATCACTGATTTTTAGCGGCATAAACATAAGCACACATAAGCACATTCACACACAGATGTATGTATGTATCTATATACGTAGGTATGTAGATACGTATTTGTATATTATATATATATATATATATATATATATATATATATATTATATATATATATATATATATATATATATATATATATAAACGTTATATTGTATATACATAAATGTTATACATATATATATGTGTTTGTGCCTGTTAACTTATATAGTGAGAGAAAGAGAGAGAGACATATACTAATGTATATCTATAATATATAATATCTATCTATCTATCTATCTATCTATCTATCTATCTATCTATCTATCTATCTATCTATCTATCTATCTATCTATCTGTCTGTCTGTCTGTCTGTCTGTCTGTCTATCTATCTATCTATCTATCTATCTATCTATCTATCTATCTATCTATCTGTCTGTCTGTCTGTCTGTCTGTCTGTCTGTCTATCTATCTATCTGTCTGTCTATCTATCTATCTATCTATCTATCTATCTATCTATCTACTTTTACTATCAAGCCGTCCGATGAAGCGTAAGCAGGCCAAGACTTCAAAGTCACAGTCAACAATCATTGTTAAAAAATTATATATACTTTACAAAAATAATGAGTCATCCTTCAGTTAAATGCGAAATTGTTTTTATAAACACAAAAATAATCATTACTCTCGAACACAGACACATGTGTGTGTTTTTGTGTGTGCGCGCGCGCGCGCGCGCGCGTGTGTGTGTGTGTGGAGGCGCAATGGCCCAGTGGTTAGTGCAGCGGACTCGCGGTCACAGGATCGCGGTTTCGATTCCCAGACCGGGCGTTGTGAATATTTATTGAGCGAAAGTACCTAAATCTCCACGAAGCTCCGGCAGAGGGTGGTGGCGAACCCTGTGGTATTCTTAAACCACAACTTTCTCTCACTCTTTCTTCTTGTTTCTGTTGTACTTGTATTTTAAAGGGCCAGCCTTGCCACACTCTGTGTCATGCTGAATCTCCCCGAGAACTACGTTAAGGGTACATGCGTCTGTGGAGTGCTCAGCCACTTGCTCGTTAATTTCGCGAGCATGCTGTACCGTTGATCGGATCAACTGAAACCGTCGTCGTAACCGATTTATAAGTTGTATTTCTCCATTTTCTTATTTTATATATATATATATATATATATATATATATATATATATATATATATATATATATATATATATATATGTATGTATGTATGTATGTATGTAAATACATATACGCGTAGAATGGACTATATGCGTGTGTGTGCGCGCGCGCACGTCTATCTATCTTTCTCTCTATATAAATGTGCGTGTGTATGTGTGTGTGTGTGTGTGTGATTGTGTGAGGAAATATTCATAAAAGGAAGAACTACTTATAGTATTTCGTATCCACAACAAATCACTAAATACCAATATATGCACAAAGATTGTGAGTGTTCTTATGTCTCTAGTCAAAATTCTATCCGGGTGGAGTTATTAAATTTTCTTCAGCAAAAAAATAGTTTAAATAAGGAAATCAGAAGACTTCAATAGACATTAGTTATTAACAGTTACTCAAATTCTCTAGTAGATCAAGTTCTTTTATGGGCACAAATTTACCACAACTGATACAACATTCAAATAACACACACAAACCAGTCTTATAGTATAAATAGATAAATGCGCCCTTTTAAAACCTAGTCAGGCTCATAGGTCCGGTTTCCCGGTTTCAATGGCATATGTGTTCCCCAGCTGGACGGGACGCCAGTCCATCACAGCGATACTCATTTTTGCCAGATGAGTGGACTGGAGCAACGTGAAATGAAGTGTTTCGCCCGGTCCAAGAATCGAAACCACAATCTTACGATCATGATGCTGACACCCTAACCACTAAGCCACGCGCCTCGACAGTCTTATAAAATACTGCATTACTAAGGTGCACTCTTGTCATAGAATGGATGAAGCGAGCATTTGCGGTTAGCAATTACTCAGGGTTGGCAGTTGGTGACGTTTATGTAGTAAAATACACACACACTCATACAAAAAAGCGAAACACGGGCGCGCGATTGAGTTAGAGGCAGGTTTACTTCTACTTTTATTGATCGTGAAGACAACGTTGTTGTAGAAATGTACATAGCACGAGTACTAGAGCAATACAATGTGTAGTTTTAATACCGAAATTGAAAGCAGAGGCGAATTATGCCTACCTAATCTGCAAAAAAAAAAGACATTTTGTATTTTATGTAGAGTAATTTTATTGAATTTGGTGCATATTTTGCCATAAAGGGAAAATATTACTATCGATCTATTTTATTCAGTGTAGGCACTGCCTACCTTGGCTGCCTAGGCGGTTCGTCTCTGGGATATCCTACTGACAATAAGACAACGCAAATATTCAGGAAATATGACAAAATTACTAACACTAAAAACTTTCTCATCAGCATGAAACCACAACCTAAAAACCACAGTAGGTACTTCAGACAAGCAAAGTATTATACAAATTTTGATGTAAGCATAAAAGTTGTAAACTTCGTGATTCAAACTGTTACATCTAACACACAAGATAGACATTTCTCGCTAGTTGACACAGCATTTAGAACAAAGGAAAGAACTTGAAAGTAGTCATGTATTACGAAAAAGGAAAAGAAATCGAAAAAAAAACTAGCTATAATGAAAGGGCTAGTAAGAGTGAAATTGAATCCTGAATTGTATGATGATGACCTGAAAGCAGTATTGCTTGAGAAAGAAACAGTAGACAGATTGATAGATGTATTCCCGGGCACTATTGTGGGCGCCGGACTCTGTGTGCGTTACGACAGTTTGCCCAGCGTAGTGGAGCTGGAACACCTGATGGAGCACATAACGGATGAACACTCCGGATAATTATAATTGTATATATAAACAGTAAAATGAAACTGCAAGCTTTGGGGGGCTCGTAAGCCATTCCATTCCATTCATTGTAAATATTCATTTCATAATTATTTTTCTTTATATGTACCCCATGTTTTGTGTTATCTGTCCTTGTTATGTCCACTCTCTATTCAGGCTGTATGCCTATAATAAAGATTTAGAACAAAGAACTATTGCAGCCCTTTATAATACAGAAGTAGGAAACAGAACTAAGAAGACAGACATTTGTTGATTATACTGCAGCACTCCTTACAGAATGTCATTATACAATATTAGCCATAGGCGATTTATTAGCAGTAAAATTAGCACGCAGATACAGCGCACGTGAAATAAACTATGACAGTCAGTTGGAGATAACTGTTGAATACGTCTAGATTCGAAAATGATGATTTCATTAGTCATAACGTCATTTCCATGTTCACTAGCTACCGACTAAAATCGCAACGTTAACGTGCCATCCTCATTTTCTCCTTTTCTCATTCAGAAGGTAAGATCGAAAAAAGTCTTGAAACATTAATGACCTTAGGAGTGTTAACATTTTAAGTTAACAAATAAAAACAAATAAATAAGTTTATATGAAAATCATGAATAAAAATCATTGAATACGTTCGTCTCTTCAGTATAACATGTTTGAAAGAAATCTTGTATGTGTGTGTGTGTGTTTGTGCGAGTGCGTGTGTGTACGTGTACGTATATGTAAATATGTATGTATGTATATATATTTGCATATATCATACATACATACACACACATATATATATGTGTGTGTGTGCGTGCGTGTGCATATGTGCATATATATATATACATACATACATATATATATATATATGCGCATATGTGCATGCACGTGAGTATTTTATACATGTATGTATATATGTATATGTATGAATGTATGTATGTATGTATGTATGTATGTATGTATGTGTCTGTGTATGCATATCTGTGCGTATGTGTGTTCCTGTGTGCATATCTGTGCGTATGTGTGCTCCTGTGTGCATATCTGTGCGTATGTGTGTTCCTGTGTGCATATATATATATATTTATGTATGTATGTATGTATGTATGTATGTATGTATGTATGTATGTATATAAATATATATATATATGTTCAATCTTTCTTTACAGAAAACTGCATTAACCCGGTTATTCCGACTTTCCCTCTTTGTGAGTCAAGGATTCAAAATGAATTTGTCTTAGCTTGCTACAGTCCTGTCAATGCTCTTATTTAATAATTTACTAACAATTCCTTGTGCAAATAAAACAAGCCCAGTATTCTACGTTTCTCTTTCTTCCTTCTTCCTTCCTGCTTTTCTCTCTTTTCATCTGTGTTTACAATTGCTCACCTATTCATTTGCGTAGGTTTTTTTAAAATATATTTTGGCTTATATTTTACGTTATTGCTTGTTTTATTTCATCGGCGCCATCAATAAATATTTTTGCTTTTTTTTTCTACCTTCGACGTCAACTAACTGCCAAATGAACCTGTGGAACAGCAACAACAATAACGACGACGATGACGACGATGACAGCAATATCAGTAATAACAACAACAGTAGTAATAACACCAAAAACAATCTCAACGAAGCAGCTCAACCACTGCTAATATCAACAACAACAGCCACTACCACAACAACAAACGAGTCGTTTTAAGGCTTGTGCATTATTATTGTATGGTCAATATTAGCAAAGCATCAACAATAACAAAAACAATAACAGCAACAACGAAACCACAACTAATACTACTACAACTAGGACTACAACCACCACTACTACAACTACCACCGCCACTACCACGGCCACCACCACAACTACCTCTACCAACCAAAAAACAATTACATGCGAATGAATCTAATGGCTAGTCTATCCTTGTTATATGGTCAATATTAACAAGACGACAACAGCAACAGCAGCAACAAGGAAAGTACCATCTAATGGCTACTGTATCATTGTTGTTTGGTCAATATTAGCGAAAGATCATGGTGAATTCAGCTGCCTTTCTCTGTTACTCTATTGTTTGTTTTTTAACACTACAAATGGTGTTAGCTTGGCCATTCAATAATCAGATTTTGGTCTTTACCTTGATTTTATCACTGCTTTTTCATTTGATTTTTCTTTGCTTTGCATTCAATTGAAAACCAACACATATGCGTGTGTGCGCACATGTACATAAATACTTATACTCTTGCATACACATAGCAAAATGCACTGACAGCCACAAACACAACCACACACACACATATTCACGCATTCATAAAACCAATTACAAAACATACATGCACAAGCAATGCGCAACATATTCACACATAAGCATGCATGAACACAAATATATACGCATAACCAAAACTACATACAAATGCACACGCGCGCACACACACACAAAGCAATTTATATTGGAAGCGAAGATGTTTATTAAGAAAGTCAAAATCCACTAAAGTCATTTAAAGAAACCATTATTATTATTATTATTATTATTATTATTATTATTATTATTATTATTATTATTATTATTATTACTATTATTATTATTGCTTGCTGTACTATTCTGGCAGATTGTTCAATAAGGTTAGATATTTCGGTCTGTTGAGATTGTTTAGAAGCTAGAAACTAGCCGATTTAGAAACAGTCTTGTGTTGTCCGCCACCAGAGGTCACTGAGGCTAATTGTGTATGCTTAAATCTTTACATTCCATTTGTTTCTTCTATATCTTACTGTCCTTCATTCCTCTCTTCCTTCCTCATATGCTGACTTTCTTTCCTTCCTTCCTTCCTCTGCTTTCTTCTTTACTCTTTGTCTTTCTCCCCCTCTCTCTCTCTCCCTCTTTCTTTCTTTCTTCTTTCTTTCTTTCTTCTTTCTTTCTTTCTCTCTCTCTCTCTCTCTCTCTCTCTCTCTCTCTCCACTAATCAATAGTAACTGTCTTGTCTATTTTATCTACCGAATTTAACTTTTCAGGCTACATGAAGCCTAATTTCAATCTACGCATCATGCCACTGCAAGTCATGAAAATCTAATAGCAGAAGGAAGAGAAGGAGAAGAAAAAGGAAAAGATGGAGAAGAAAAAAAGGAAAAGAAGAAAGCAGAGGAGGAAAAAGGGAAAGAAAAGAAGAAAAAGAGGAAGATGATGATGATGATGATGATGATGATGATGATGAAGAAAAAGAAGAAGAAGAAGAAGACGACGACGACGACGACGACGACGAAGAAGAAGAAGAAGAAGAAGAAGAGGAGGAGCAAGAAAAGAGGAAGATGAAGGTGGAGAAGAAATGGGGAAAAGAAGAGGGAGGATAAGAAGAGGAAAAAAGGAAAAGGATGAAAGACAAAAATGATGAAGAATATGTAAAAGGAACAGAATGAGGAGAGAAATGAGATGAAACGAAGGAATAAATAAATTAACTAGTTAAGTAAAACAAAGGTTTGTAGCATAAGCAGAAAATCGCACATTTTTGAGAAGCGTAGGTGGATGTAGTACAGTTGATTATATCGATTCTCAATACATGAATGGTACTATACCTTATCGACTGCGGAAAGATGAAATGTAATGCTGACATTGGTGGGGATTGATCTCAGAATATATGGAGATGTAACTAAATATCGCAATGTATTTTGTTCGTCGTTCGATAAATTTTGTCATCTGTCACTTTACATAAGAATGGGTTTTAAATGAGGCACGTGGCCACACGATATGAAAGAGCGCAGTCGTTGAGTTATCGTGTCATCCAACATAAATGAAACGATACAAGTTTAAGGTAAGACTCTCAATGGACGTAAAGACTGCGACGTAATTTGTTCGAAATTCCTATGGATTTAGCCCCAGCCCGCAATATCAAGCAGATGTAAGTTGTTATCACTTGAAATCGCATTCCAGTAATCATTTTGGCGAATGTAAATCCCGGTCTACTGTATCAATAGTTAATGATAATAATAACCCGTTCTACTAAAGGCACAAGGCATGAAATTTTGGGGAAGGGGACTAGTCGATTATATCGACCTCAGTGTTCATTTCGTACTTATTTTATCGACCCCAAAAAGGAAGAGAGGCGAAGTCGACGTCGGTGGAATTTGAACTCTGACCGTAGCAGTAGACGAAATACCTATTTCTATTTCTTTACAACCCACAAGGGGCTAAACACAGAGAGGACAAACAAGGACATACACACGGATTAAGTCGATTATATCGACGCCAGTGCGTAACTGGTACTTATTTAATCGACCCCGAAAGGATGAAAGGCAGACTCCGGTGCATTTTTACCTACACTGTGTTACGAAGGAATAATAATAAGAATAATGATGAAAATGATGATGATGATAATGATGATGATGATGTTACTACTACTACTACTAATAATGATGATGATGATGATGATGATGATGATGATGATAATAATCTGTTCGATATTCTTATGGATTTAATTTCAGCCCCAATATCAAAAAGATATAAGATGTTATCACTTGAAATCATATTCTAGTAACCACTTAGGCGAATGTAAATCTAGGCCTATTGTATCAACAGTTAATAATACAAGAATCACTACGATAGTGTAGGACAGTATTTGCATTGATAAATATGTAAACACTACACAATCGTCACTCCTGCTTACTGGTATGAACATCATCCTAAGCCAGTCGTTGGAGGTAAAAACGTCACTATCCTTTGAGATTTTCCAATCAACTCCAGCAGAACGATCCAAGCTAATCGACCAAACATATCCCAGGATAACTATGTGTCAGAGAATTCCAAAATATTGTGTTGACAAATACTACCCACATGCTTAGAAAAACCCTATTAATTTAAATGTATGTGTTGTATTACATGAACATATTTCTCTACTGCCACTTCCCCTCCCTAAGCTTTCAGTCGTACGGTAACATCTCTTATCCTACACTCGCCCTAGAACGCTGTGTGTGTATCAGAAAGTGATTCTAATAAACATGCAGATTGAAAGTAAATAGTAGTAGTAGTAGTAGTAGTAGTAGTAGTAGTAGTAGTAAAGAGGATAGAAAGATCCAGGTAATTGACTTTACAGTCCCAAATGATGAGTAAGTCAACATGAGAGGTATGGAGAAAATAGCAAAGTATCAGGACCTAGCCATTGAGTTACAGAGGCTATGAAAAGTGCGGGTAAAAATGTATCGTTGTAGTTTCAGTGCATTAGGAACTATCCTTAAAGATTTGAACAGATGGATTGAGGTAATAGTCATAAAACCCAGTTTAGTGTAGCTCCAGAGAACAGTGTTAATAGAAACAGTTAGGAGGATTCTTGGCAACTCAGATTACGAATTGTAGCTCGATGTTGGATTTTTTTTTCCATCAATCTAATCTGTTGTGCGAGTATGAAATGATAATAATAATGATCCTTTCTACTAAATGGCATAAGGCCTGAAATTTGGTGGGAAGGGGGCTTGTAGATTTCAGTGATTCCAGTGTTCAAATGGTACTCCATCAACTCCAAAAGGATGAAATGCAAAGTTGACTTCCACGGAATTTGAACTCAGAACACCAATACGGATGAAACGCTGTTAAGCAATTTGTCTGGCGTACTAACGATTCTGCCAGTTCCACCACTTTAGTAACGATTTCAAATTCTGGGCCAGCAATTTCAGGGGAAGGATTAAGTCGGTTACCTCCATCCCTTTTCTCAGCTGATGCATTATCGACTCCGAAAGGATGGAAAAGGTAAAGTCGACCTCGGCGGCATTTGAACGCAGAACGTTAAGACGGACGGGACGAAATGCTGCTAAGCATTTTGCACGGCGTGCCAACTATGCTTCCAGTTCTTTCCATAATAATAATAATAATAATAATAATAATAATAATATTAATAATAATAATAATAACTTCCCTAGGAGTCGGGAAGACACTCGGCAAGAAATGGAAGCAAATTTGAAAGAGGAAAAAAAAAAGAAATAATAATAATAAAGTGGTTATGAATTGCTAAAAGTAATTTCCGAAAAAACAGCAACAAAAAAAAAACAGAGACTTTAATCTGTGCTGGTTTTGAGCAGCACCAACATAAAATAGATGATACAGCAAAAAGCGATAAGTGCAGAGAATGGGAAAACTGTATGGCATATTACCAGCATATTACTTGCATATACATTGCAAGCCCAGAAAGAATATAAGAGGCGGCATTATAACATAGCAAGGATAGTCCACTGGGCACTTTGCAACAAGTATGGACTTGACAGAGCAGAAAAGTGATACGAACATTAATCCGAAGACATTACTGAAAATAGTAATGCAGTGATTCTGTAGGACTTTATGTTTCATGGTCACGATGTAGTAGAGAACAGAAAACTAGATTTGATGATAATGAGAAAGAAAGCAAACTGTGTTGAACCCAGATATAGCATGTCCAGCTGATAACAATGTATGCGATAAAGAAGAAAAATGTCGGTAGATATGATAGGCTAGCCTGGGAAGTTATACAGCTGTTGACGCTGTAAAAAAGGCGGTTGTAATAAAAATCAGTGTCGAAACCTCAAGAACAGTGAGTAAAGATTTTGAGAACTGTAGTGAGTAAATAGGGGTTGCAAGACGGGTGGAACACTTGCAGAAAATAGGACTGCTTGGAGCCTTAAAGAAGCCTTACTCAGAGACCTTTTGAGTGGAATGGGCTACTCGACCTCAAGAAAATTCTAATTGGGCCCAATTAGTGGAATGGGCTACTCATAGAGATGCAAAGATCAGTTCATAATTCTTGAGAACTGTCATAACAAGCGCAGGAATTTCAGTTCCGCATGAATTGATTACAAAAGGGTTTTAACAGTATAACGCATTCACGGATCTTGAAATCGTCGGACATCTTCAAAATTTATCCTGAATTTCAAGCTTTCTGAAGCATAATATATCATTGTGAAACACGAATCTCCAATTATATCGTTCTATGGAGCACTAAATTCAAACAACATTAACATCAACGGTGATATTTTCATCTCTAATTTTTTTATTGCTCTAATACCCCTTACAAGTGAACTTAAAAGAACAGAGTATGGTAATAACATTGACAAGAAAATAAGTCATCTATTTTATATGGATTACTTGAAAATATAAGGCAAAGACAATAATGAGCTTGATGGCCTCTTACTTATTGTAAAAGCATTTAGTGATGACATCGGGGTGGGGTCGGGTTTTGTTAAGTGTGCCCAGGTCACTTTCAAGCAAGGATAATTGATAAACAATTTAGTCGAATTAGATGTTGAAACAGTTATAAAAGAAGTTGAGCAGGAACAAACCTATAAATACTTAGAAATAAATGAAGGCTCTAACATTCAGTATGCAAGCATGAAAGAGATCAGGAAGGAATGTCATAGGAGAATATGAGTAAAAGTTGGAAGTCTGGGCTAAATGTACTGAAGGTGTTAACCAATAAATTTCTAAGCAGTTTCAGTTGTTACTTATAGCTGCAATATAGAATATCAGTGAAATCAAGAAAATTGATAAACGGAATACGTAAGCTGCTGACTTGTAATAAGACTTACCACCCAAAAGCAGACGTGGATAGTCTTTACCTTCCCAGAGCTCAAGTGGGGTGGGATAGATGCTTGATCCAGTTCGAACTTGCTTGCAAAAATACCACAATTGGCTTGATTAAATAGCTTGAAACAACTATGTACAGGATGCTAAAACGTGTTGAAAATCACAAGAGGCTTAAGAAGCTTCATTCGATCTTGAAGGAGAGCAAAATATTTTCTACTGATTTCATGAAAGATACCCAGGCTGAACAGTCTGAGGGAAATTTGCTAACTGTTATTGCAAAGAAAATAAAATTAATGGCAACGAAGAATGTGCATCACCAATTGGCTGGTAGTTGGAAGCAGAAACTTGAGGGAAATAAGCAACTGCCGTTGCAAAGAATGTTAAATTAATAGCAAAGAAAAAGTGCATAAACAATTGGTTAGTAAATGGGAGTAGAAACCTCTGCAGGGCAAATATCTGGCCTGTAGCAAACCGGAAGTACACCCATAAGTGGCTACAGAGCTCAGGGTTAAAGGTACACTGCAGCAGCGTTATCTTAGCTGCTGAAGGTCTAAGCTTATTAATCTGTAGCTACCAGGCCAATGTGATGAACAATGGAGTACTTCCAAAGTGCAGATCCTGCAATTATGAGATTGAGACAGTGGACCACCCGATCTCTGGATGTAAAGATTTAGCACCACAAGAGTATAAACCAAGACAAGACAGAGTTGGCCAATATCCACACTGCTTAATATGTCGATATTATAAAAAAATGTGATATAAACATCACCCTGAGGGTGTTACTGAGGGTCAAAATGTAACGATTCTTTGAAACTTTCCAGTATATTCTAGAAATCACCATCAAAGCTAATAAACAGGATATTAATTGATATTAGTATTCCTAGTGATCATAATATTGCGGCAAAAGAATTTGTTAAGCTCGGAAAGTATAAATATCTGCTCACTGAAATCGAAAGAGTGTGACATTTCAAGGCCGTCACAAGACCAGTGGTTGTGGGAGCATCTCACAGTTTTTTAAAATGTTGACACTTGATATCGCGTCATTTTATGTTACAGATATTGCGCAGTCAGCACATGGGAAAGGTTTCAAATTTCTCTATATGTTTATAGCAGAGAGTCCATGCTTCTGCCCCGTATATATTTATTTGTATATATTTATTTTAGTTTTCAAACTGACACCGTGCTCTTCCCACATTTTGTTGCAAGTTACGGTAGATATTTGCCAAGAGACCGCCAAACAAGTCTGGTATATAAGCGTAAATCTCGTAGCGTAGACCATCCAAATCAGGGAATTTACCTCTCGTGAAACAAACAATCGCTTCCGGTATGTTTATGGCTGTTATTGTCCTTTCGCAACACTCAGCCATAGATGTGGACATTAAAGTCCATTCCAACCCATCTCACCATTCGTTCCGATCAGTTTAGCAAAATACCCGAATTGTGCTTTTGTTACCATGTTGCGGCTCTAACACTCGGGATCCACCAAAGAGCTTTCTTTTCCTCCGGTTTTAGAGTACGCTCCTTAGCTCAGACAATGCAGCCCGCATACTTTGGGGAAGAACTGCTTGAGACCTAATCTTGCCGCAAGCACGTTGGTTTCGCTGATTTTCTTAAGTACCATTTTTAAGTTTCTAACTCGGTCTGTGTTTCTCTAGTTTCCTCTATCACTAGTTGCTTACCAGACTTTATCGATTCTGCTTTAATAGCTCTTTTCAGGGCGGGCCATCATTTGTTGTTGGCGATTGACCCCACCACTAATTACTGCAACCTATTTCGGTAAGCTTGTTGTGCCGGGAACTACGCTTCCAGGTCTCAGTAATTGAGTTCCTACTGATGAAACCTATCTAAATCGACCATACTGACTGAGGCTGTCAAGCATGAATTGAGGACAACCTACACTAAATTTATCTGAAGGCCTAGAGAACACTTTATCACGGTACGATCTGGTAGATTCGACTTCTGTACCCTTATTCTATCGGCTAACACTACACTGTCAATGCGTGCATCCAAAATGCCATTCCAGTTTTCCGCTAGCACTAAAGAGCATAAAAGTTCATATATGTGTGTGGTATGTTATTTGTTAACTATGAAGACATCGTTGTGTGTGATGTTTGTATGTTGATGCACATAGGTCGTTAATTCTTTGTTGTTTGCGTCAATGTATTGCCATATAGTTTATGATGCTTCTTTGCTAGAGTACTTCTTGTTGATTCTGGTGTAGATTAGGTTGTGCTTGTGGTTGTAATGCTGTGATTTCTGATGTGAAGGGAGATGACGATGATGATGACGACGACGACGACGACGAAGACGATGACGACGACAATGAGGATGATATTGATAATGTTAGCATTGTTGTTGTAGGTATTGTTGTTGCTGTTGTCGTCATCAGTATAAAATAAAAAATAAATGCGCCCTTTTAAAGCCTAGCCAGGCTCATGGGCCCGGTTTCCCGGTTTCTATGGCGTATGTGTTCCCCAGCTGGACGAAACGCCAGTCCATCGCAGCGTTACTCATTTTTGCCAGCTGAGTGGACTGGAGCAACGTGAAATGAAGTGTTTTGCTCAAGAACACAACGCATCGCCCGGTCTAGGAATCGACACCACAATCTTACGATCATGATGTTGACACCCTAACCACTAGGCCATGCGCCTCCCGTCATCAGTATAACATTGTTTAAACGCATCCCTCTTTTGTCCTTTCTAACGTCTTAGCATTTTGTGATTAGTAAATTGTTTACGTTTCATTTTTTTTGCTTTTTACTATTGGACAAGCGTTGCAATTTAGTGCTATTCTCATTACCTTCGCCCCACGACATGTTTAAGTGATCTAAAATGAGGACGTACATCACTTTATCATTTACTCAACCGTCACGTCAATAATATTACTGTTAGCTTAAAGGCAGCGCTCTAGCAGAATTGCTAATACACCAGGCAAAATGCTTAACAGCATTTCGTCCATCTTTACGTTCCGAGCTCAAATTCTGCTGAGACAACTTTGATCTTCATCACTTTCGAGGACCGATAAAATAGTACCAGTTGAACACTGGGGTGGGTGTAATCGATTTACCCCGTTCCTGGTGCCAAAATTGATACCAATATTGCTGGCCTTGTACCAAAATTTGATACCAATATTGCTGCTAGCTCAACACATATCTACATATACATACATACACGAATGCACAAACGTACACTGTTTCTAAAACCTATCTTACTATATGAGCCGGCACTACGACTACTACGACCAGCTCTACATAACTTGCTGCTCTGCTACTACTACTACTACTACTACTACTACTACTACTACTTGTCATAGTAGTAGTAGCTGTTGTTGTTGTAGCACCACTCTCATCACAACAAACAGCACCACCACAATCACCACCACCACCGTCGCCTCCACCACCACCACCATCACCATCACAAAAACATCAACTAGTACCTTCACCAGCAAGACCATCACCTACAACCATCACCTACAACACCAACAACAACGACAACCACAAAAAACAACGTCACCACCACCACCAACACCAACACCAGGACCAACATTAACACCACTACTACCACTACCACCATCACTACCACCACAACTACCCGTGCCAGTCCTGCCACATCATGACAACAGCGCCGCCATTAGTTCCGTTACCACCATTACCGCCACTGGTATCTTTTTAACGCTGAAGTAAAACATAAAGTGAAAAAAGAAACTGTTTTCCCCATTTCTCACCACTACCACTACCACCACTACTACAACTGACTCCACTCTCCTTCCACCACCACTGCTACTACCATCACCACCATCGCCACCATCGCCACCTTCCATCATCGTCACTCCCATCGTCACCAGCACATCAACCACAACCCAAACCGTATTCTGGCAACTTAACGAGCGACAGACACCTGGATGATTTGATAGATTTTCCCAAAGCCACAGGTAAGGTGAGGGTGGGGGGGGGGGGGTTGGAGGGAACGGAGGGAAGGTTCGTAGATTTAAAAAAAAAATGTTACAAAGGTGTGTATGTGTGTGTGTGTGTGTATGCGTATACATGCGAGAGATAGATAGATAGATAGAGAGAGAGAGAGAGAGAAAGAGAGAGAGAATAGATAAATGAAAGAAAGAATGAAAAAAAAATATAGCAAAAGAATGAATGCAATGTGAAAGGGAGAAGGACGTGTGAAATGGTAATGGTGGTGGTGATGGTGGTGGTGTGGTTATGTTGTGGAATTTTCTAGCAGTTTTAATTACCCGGTGTTATTTCAAGCATTTGCTAATACAATTCGAAATTATCTCTGCATTTAGTTTCACAGGTGGTTATTACAGTCCTTCGCAGGCACACACCCCTCCACCAACAACACACACACTCGCATATACTTATGCACAGTCATATGCGCATACCTTGTGCATAATTGCATGCATACATACGTACATACATACATATATACAAATCCTTCTTTCTCTCTCTCTCTCTCTCTCACATACACACACTCTCTCTCTCTGTTTATACGTATTTTCACACACACACACATATATATATATATATACACGAAAGCATGTATGATTATACGTTAGTACATATATGTGTGCATGTGCATTATGCATATGTGTATATACAGAGCCATATAATTACGCACATGAATATATACACTCACACGTTTACAGATGTATACATAGCCGTATGTACATATACATACATACATACATACATACATACAAACATACATATATATATACGTATATGTATATATATGTATATATATATATATATATATATATATATATATATATATATATATGTATATATATATATGTATATATATGTATATATATATGTATATATATTATATGTATATATATATATATATATATATTATATATATATATATAATATATATATATACATATATATATATATATATATACATACACATACGCAGACACACATTCACACACACATATACACATACATACTTATGTCTGTGTATGTGTGTATATATAATGTCTATATGTGTATACATATCTACAGCCTATCACAGACATACTCTCTACTCACGAATGTGTATGTAAGTGCACGTTCCGTTTGTAATGAAATGCGTACATATCTACATAATATACTGTATGTTCACACGAAATAAGCATGTGCAGAAATCTATTCAAGCTTTTATGAAGAAACGTGCAGTTGGAAAATCTCACATCACCTTATTTGATACATGGATTCACTTTACAAGTGGATTTATCGATTACAAAACTGAACTCTCCTATTTGTATCGAGCTAATAATGTTATATTTAAAGTAGCGTTATTCTTAAATCGTGGAATTACGGAATATATTTTAGATACGAACTCAACCCGACGCTGGTGATAACTTATAACACTATGGTAAATAAATTTCACACCTTGAAACGAATAAAAGAATTGGTTTATACATCGAGGTTTGAGTAGGGAAGTGCTCAAGCTGCCCTAGTACTGATAATAACCGCTGCAGCAATAAAATTGCAGTAACATATACGTTAATGTGTACGTAGATACATGCGTATGATCAACAGCAGCCCATTTTACAGTAGCCGACTTCCTGTAATATACTGTTTTGTAATCTGAGCCTGAATGTGCTGGGTTTTTTAAGGAGTCTGTGAAAACTTGAAGTCGTACGGAGCCGAATCAGACGGTTTTAAGTAATGAAATTACGCCTACGAAATGTGCTGAGTACCTTTTTTCGTGTATCCACAAATTCGTAAATGTATAAGGAGAATTCCTTGAAAGGCGTGTGGTTGGACAGGAAGCTGGTGACGCCATGATGTCTGATGGGCCATTGAAGTGACTTAGAAACGGATAAAAGCATGTCGGTGAGTGTGTATGTGTGTGTATACCAGATGTATGAGTGCGTGAATGTAGGTGTGTTTTCGGTTGTGTGCGTGCGTGTGTGTGTGTGTGTGTGTGTGTGTGTGTGTGAAATTGTCCTTTCTAATGAATCTAGTGTCGCTGAAATGCCGATTTCACTTGTAACAACACCGTGTTACGCGCCATGACCAATAACAGCCCATTTTCCAGTATTTTCCAGTATCTTGAACTTGTATTTCTCCATTCGGTAATCTGAGCGTGAACGAGTTAGGTTTCAGTAAGAAGCCTGAGAAAGTCGCAAGGAACCAGATCAAACTATTTTAAACAATAATAATAAGGTGACAGATAGCATTCCCACTACGCATGCAAGACTCCAGGTGTTCCAACAAAACCTGAGTTAAAATAATAATAATCCTTTCTACTATAGGTACAAGGTCTAAAATTTCTGGAAGGCGATAGTCGATTATTTTGACCCCAGCGCTCCACTGGTACTTAATTTATCGACCCCAAAAGGATGAAAGGGAAAGTCGACCTCGGCGGAATTTGAATTCAGAATGTAAGGACGGACGAAATACCGCTAAGCATTTTGCCCACTGTACAAACGATGCTCGTCAGAATTAGTGTAGATTTAGAGTGCCTAAGTCCAAATTCTTAGTATTAGTTGCTTGACTAAAGACTGACGTCACGTTCAATAGGGAGTATTGTATCCTCGTCCGTTCTAGACCATAGAGGCTAGTATAAACTCCGCTCTAATGAGTCAGTAGGCATATAACAGACCTTTGCTGAAGAGAACTTGGAAGAAACTTTGGCTGCTTTAGCCAGTTACATTTGATACAAAGATCTGTTCCTATCTGCATCGATTTTACTTTCCAAAACTTTCGATTTGCTGATATCATCGGATTTATTTCTATTGGTTGTTGTCTTTAGATTTTAAATAGTCCCGAAGGCAGTTCTTGTAAATTAATTACATCGAAATTTTTGTTAATGGAATTTTTGCTTTATCTTATTATACTACATTCATGAGTATTTGCTGTATTTACAAATAGCTTGCAGAACGCACATTTGGGTTTTCTTACCTTAGTCTTGTAACTGATATCTATGAATATAGAGCTAGTGATGAAACCACTAAATGCAGCAATAAACTTTCATTACATCACGAATGACTTTAAGAAAAACGTGCATGTAGCATCATATAATCCTTTTCGAACGTCTACTATCTCCCCCCCCCCCAAAAGAATTCGCCCATTATTTGTTTGTGATTGTGTACGCGGGAGTGTGTGTGTATGAAAGCACTTATTGTGCTAGGTTTGCATACTGCTTGTACGTTTCTTTGTAGTTTGTTGTTCGTAGCCAACACTTCACGAACACTGAAAGCAAGACGTCATATTTGGTGTCAAAGCGAGATGATTGTTCCGAGCCTGCAGTTCAAGAATTTTAAATGAACATGTGTTAGAATGTTATGTAAAATGAAAAAAAAAAAAAAAAAAAAACCCCAGAAATCACAACATTTGGAATTTCTTACACAGTTTAAATATTTTCTAACAGAAATGGAATATCAACTCCGAATAAAAGAAATCAAAACATAAGATAGATTCTATGGGGGATAAAAAGGCCAACTTTGACTCCACAGGAGGATTTAGAAAGACGTTTTGTGCCTAAATTATGTATGAAATTAAAATGTTAAAGGGAATTCCGAATCACTCTGTACAAAACCAAGATAGTGTATCTGTAGAATAGTATATTAAAATTACTGTAACTTTTTGTTAACATCTCTGGATTTGTTTGTTAACCGTTATTTCCGAAATCAGATTAGAATAATATCATTCTCACCCTATAAATATTATTAATTAATTAGAATTTTCTTTCTCTCACTACATTAAAATGCTATTAGCTTGGCAGCTATTCTATGTGTGGATGTTATCCCTTGTAATGTGATGAAATGGCAGAATTGTTAGAGTGTTGAATAGAATGTAACGCGCTATTTATTCTGACTATCTGAGTTCAAATCTCGTCATAGACAATGTTAATTTTTCAGAATCACAAAGGCAGCAAGCTGGTAAAATCGTTACTATGTCGGACAAAATGCTTTGAGGCATTTCTTCCGGCTCTTTGCATTCAGAGCACAAATTCTGTCCAGCTCGACATTGTCTTTTATCCTTTCGGTGTCGATAGAATAAATACAAGTTGAACTCTGAGGTCGATGTAATCGGCTGGTCCCTTCCTTCCAAAATTTCAGATCTTGTGCCTATAGTTGAATGAAATTTTGCAGGATCGACAAAAAAGTACAAGATACTTCGAGTTATCTGTTCTGGTTCTTTGTGTTTTGGCAGCAATGTCAGCAACGACACTGGTGCCAAACTGTATCACTTAAAGTCGATGGTCTTTCCTTTTGATAAATATTCTTTTCTACTCTAATCACAAGGCCCGAAATTTTTGGGGAGGAGGCCAGCCGATGAGATCGACCACAATACGCAAACTGGTACTTTATTTATCGATCCTGAAAGGATGAAGGGTAAAGTCAACTTCAGCGAAATTTGAACTCAGAACGTAAAGACAGACGAAATACCTATTTCTTTACTACCCACAAGGGGCTAAACACAGAGGAGACAAACAAGGACAGACAAACGGATTAAGTCGATTATATCGACCCCAGTGCGTAACTGGTACTTAATTTATCGACCTCGAAAGGATGAAAGGCAAAGTTGACCTCGGCGGAATTTAAACCCAGAACGTAACAGCAGACGAAATACTGTTAAGCATTTTGCCCGGCGTGCTAACGTTTCTGCCAGCTCGCCGCCTTCCTTTTGATAAATATTACATGTACGAATATGCGTCCGAGATCACAACTTAGCCCTGGTAAAATTTTTTAAGATTCCTTTAAATTCCTTAAATTGTTTTAGCTTCAAAATTGCGGTCATTCTGGGGCACCACCATTAAGAATAAAATCCAGCTGAGTGGACTGATTTTAACTAGGAAATTTGTGAAAGCTCTTATATCGAAAGAGGAAGAGTTAATAATACTACTATCCGAATTGTAGGAATGAAAGGAAAGGTGGGATTGATAGGAAGCAAGAATAATGGATCACAGTGTAACAAAAATTGAAGTATCCGATGCAAGTTCAAGATACAAACCAAACGATCAATAATAAGCAATGGGTACCATTCAGTTCGATTGCAGCACCTCTTTGAGGAATGACAAAAGAAATACTACATAGCGATGCAGCTGGGCTCAAGATAGTGACGGGGCGTTTGATTAATAGAGTTATGAGAAAAATTAAATAAAACAAAAAAGAAAAATAAGAAAGCAAATTATGTGTATAACTTAAGGATAGATGGGAAAATGCTTGACTATGCTGTAATAATGGATACGGGTGACGAAGTGAAACGGACCTTTGAACATGAAGTATATTAATGTGAAAACGTGATTTAAGCAAAGACATTTCGGGAAAAAATAGCGATAATTCAAGAGAACGCTGATTAGTAATACCGGAATTAAAGGAAATGTACAGACGCAGGGATTCTGATATTGTAACTTTAGAAAACCGTATATGCAGATATTGATACTCCAGGTAGTCGGAAATGAAGGAAATCGTGTAAAGAATTTGTAGTTAAAGCGCGAATGCACCTCGAAATGAAATTTAGGGGAAAAAAATTACAAATAAAGCATTGAAGATTACGAGTGAATAAACTGCAAAGTTTAGAACGAAAGAACTAAAATTAAAACGAGAAATAATATAGAAATGAAAAAAGTAAAGGAGTGAAACCTTCAAGACAATTGAATAATCAATCTTCGAGTATTGAGAATGACACCTTAACAGTTAAAGATAACAAAAGTTTATTAAAAGGGTTAAAATTAAGAACTGACGCTTTGTAAACAATTCCTATTAGAAAAGTGCTTAGAGAAAATCTGCAAAGGCTGTGAAAAATGCATTTATCAAACTTCCAGATAAAGGATGAATTCTAAACCGGTAGAGGAGGGGGATTAGAATGCGCGCTGATGCAATTCAGTTGACTAATATAGAGGTTCTAATGCAATTTAAAAATGGTATAACAATTATAGAAATTGCAGGGATGTAAAATAATATGATGTAATATTGGCACAACGCCGGCAACTTTTGAGAGGAGGAGGAAGCCGATTAGATTGACCGAAGTACTCAACTGGTACTTATTTTATCGACCTCGAAAGAATGCGAAGTGCTGGAAGAAATGCCATTTGGCATTCTGTGCGATGCTCTAACGATTCTGCTAACTCGCCATCTAAATATAACGTAATATATTGGATTCAAATTTAGACACAAAGTCAGCAAGGTAGAAGTGGGAGGGGTAAGTCGGTAGCATCGATCTCATTTTTCAAAAGGGACTTATTTTATTGACCTCGAAAGGATGAAAGGCAAAGTCAACTTCGGTAGCGTTCGAACCCAGAGAATAAAGACGTATGATATCCCGCTAAACACTTTAGCCCAGCACACTAATGATTGCACCAGCTTGCCGCTCTTATTTTCAAATGTTGGCACAAAGACAATGATTTTAGCGGAGTGGGTAAGTTGATTACATCTATCCCAGTATTCAACTGGAGAATTTGAACTCAGAGCGTAAAGAAGGACGAAATGTTATTTCTTTACTACCCACAAGGGGCTATAAACACAGAGAGGACAAACAAGGACAGACAAAAGGATTAAGTCGATTATATCGACCCCAGTGCGTAACTGGTGCTTATTTAATCGATCCCGAAAGGATGAAAGGCAAAGTCGACCTCGGCGGAATTTGAACTCAGAACGTAGCGGCAGACGAAATACGGCTGAGCATTTCGCCCGGCGTGCTAACGTTTCTGCCAGCTCGCCGCCTTTTGTGTTAATGTTATAATACAAACATGTAAATCACAGGAACCTAACAAATGTGGATACAAAATATCAAGGTCTAAAAATAGATAGAAAATAAAATAAAATACAACTATACATATAAATTAGAGAAATATACTCAGCCACATGGTTTCAAGTTCAGTCCCCTTGCGCGGCACCTTGGGCATGTGTCTTCTACTATAGCCTCGGGCTGACCAAAGCCTTGTGAGTGGATTTGGTAGACGGAAACTGAAAGACGCACGTCATATATATATATGTATATGTATATGTATGTATGTATGTATGTATGTATGTATGTATGTATGTATGGTCATCCCATATATAACGCGGTTATTTTTTATTTCTCTTATTTTTCAAGATTAAGATAAATAAACTACTTTTTTAATCTAAAATATACTCTCCTTCAGTTTCTGCAATACATTTCCAACTATCTGGTGGACTTGCAGGGCCCCCTCTTCCAAGATTCACTTCTCTGTGAGTGAAAATACTCCTCCAATGCTATTCTGACTTCGTCTACAGAATTTATATTTTTCCCGTCCAAATGATTTTGAAGATTGCAGAAAAAATGATTATTAGACGGGAAAATGTCCGGCGAATATGATAGGTGGGGTATCGTTTTCCATACAAACTGCTCCAGCCATTGGTATGTCATCCTCGCTGTATGTGGCCGAACACTATCCTTATGGAAGAACACCTTTCGTCTTGAAACCAAAGATGGTCGTATTTCTTCCAGCGCAGGTGTCGATAACTTGT
>NC_042999.1:83452939-83547939 GCF_006345805.1 Octopus sinensis
TGGCAACTACTCTTATCTAACTTTTCTATGAACTCTATTATTGACTAATTGTCGCAGGCACAAACCATCACCAATTTTTCTCGAATTCTGCATTTCGACTTCATGAAGTTTTTGTTAACTTTCTTTCTTTCTTTCTTTCTTTCTTTCTTTCTTTCTTTCGTTATATTTTCCTTCATTTTCTCCCTCACTTTTATCTTTCCGTCTTTTCATTTTTTAAAAAATGTTTATATGTTTGTTACTTTTCGTTTCACTTCCGTGCTTTCTATCCTTTCATATATCCGTTCTTGATTTTTTTTTCTGCCTTGCCTTTCCCCCCTCCAATCTTCAGTTAATCCGTCCGTTTTCTACTCATTCGAGTCAATTACTTCAATCCCTGCTACCAGAGAGAGATCTTCAATGAATTACCAGTTACGTTGGCTTGTAGACAAAGAAAACCAACAAGGGTGCCTCTTCGCGACTTGTCGACTTACTAAAAAGTAGCAGTCGTATCACATTTCTTAACCCGCTCCCTTCTTTTGGATAGTATAATTCTAGAGACATTAAATCTGGAAAATCTGGAATAGCCAAGGCTTGATCACCTTTGGGCCAAACGACAACAATAATAATCTTTTCTATTATAAGCATAAGGCCTGAAATTTGGTTAGGGTAGGGTGGCTAGTTTATTACATCGATCCCGATACTTAACTGGCATTTATTTTAACGAACCCGAAAAGATGAAAGGTAAAGTCAACCTCGGTGGAATTTGAACTTGGAACGTAAAGCCGGGAGAAATACCGCTAAGTACACTAACGATTCTGCCAGCTCACTGTCTAATGAGATCTGAAGCTTTGGAGGATTTTGTTAGCTGGTCACTTTTGACGAATTAAGTTGGCTTCTCTTTCTCTTGTGGTCCCACCCTTAGCAAGAATACAACATAGCATTAAAAGTCAACGAAACAGTCTTTATATTTATAACGAAGCCACCGTTTGCCGTAATGAGCTACTTCTATGATATATCTATTTACCCAGCTGGACGGTGCCACCCGTGAACATATGAAGTAAGTATATTGGACAAAAATGTAACCCATTTAATGTATGCAACAGAAAATGAATCGCTCATATTTCAGTTCGTTCACTATTTGTTCCATTTTGCAACATTACTGTACAATTTAAGCTTGAGAATTTCGTTTTACAATCACGTAACCTCGAGTTCGATCCAACTGTACGACATCTTTAGCAAAACTTTTAACATAGTTTTGGGTCGACCTAAGCCTTGTGAATGAAACTGAGTAGACTGATACTTTCTTGAAGTTCATTATGGATTTTATTTGTAATCTTAAAGGGCAGCCTTGTCATACTGTGTCACGTTGATTCCACTTGAGAATTATGATAAAAGTACAAATCGTTTAGTCCCACAGACATTAAAGTGTGCCGCAGCTGACGGAAAATATTCGTCCACTTACAGATAGGAAATGTCAGCTACTTACATATTAATTCATTGAACAAATAGTTCAGTTAATCGAACGACTGATACTCACCCATCATCGAAACAGTGGATATCCACAACTAGAACATATTTATGGCAGTCTTTTCGTATCTGAAAATCATGAGGGAGAGCAGCAGGCCCACAAGTGGCAATGCACACCAATACTTGACGCTGCGCTTAGCTTTAATTCTTTAGCGCTCAAATTATTCTGACAAATGTAATGTTTATTTATTCACAGTTTCAAATTAATCGGGCATTATCTTATAGCTTCAATATTTAAATGATGTGATTGTTTAATTTTAGAATGATATTGTAGGATAGGTGTAAGAGGCTGGATCTGGATGGTTTGGGTATAAATCAGGGTAGAATATTTGGGTCTGACATGGTCAGTTTAAACACTAGATGGTTAAAGTGAGAATTAGTTCACGCAATTTTATCCCATTCTTTAGACTTCGAAGTATAACTACAGTTGCTCAGCTGGCTGAGCCGGCTACAATAACCAGTAAGCTGTAACCAGTAAGTGAGCGGTGAGCTGGCAGAAACGTTAGCACGTCGGGTGAAATGCTTAGCGGTGTTTCGTCTGCCGTTACTTTCTGAGTTCAAATTCCGCCGAGGTCGACTTTGCCTTTCATCCTTTCGGGATCGATAAATTAAGTACCAGTTACGCACTGGGGTCAATGTAATCGACTTAATCCGTTTGTCTGTCCTTGTTCGTCCTCTCTATGTTTAGCCCCTTGTGGGTAGTAAAGAAACAGGTATTTCGTCTGCCGTTACGCTCTGAGTTCAAATTCCGCCGACGTCGTTTTTGCCTTTCATCTTTTCGGGGTTGATTAAATAAGTACCAGTAACACACTGAGTTCGATGTAATCGACTTAACCCCTTTGTCTGTCCTTGTTTTTCCCCTCTATGCTTAGTCCTTGTGGGCAATAAAGAAAGAAAAAACGAACTAGTAAGCTGTAGGTTTTTCTTTGGAGTAGTTTCCTCCATGGTGAATTGCTTTACAGGTCTGGTGAGCGCCACCTACACTGTTCTGCCGAAAGGGTGTCAAAGGGGATACTGAACCGCCTGTGTGACTCCACTCCTTGATTTACTATCAAGGCCGACTTCCTATGCTTTTCTTTTCCCAAAGCAATCAAAAAGGGTTTGTGCGTGGAGTTTCTTCCATAACATGCTAATTAACTCGCAGCTGTGTCCCTGACAGGTGCTACATCGCCGGGTCAGAGTAGACTTGAGAACAATAGTGACTGAGTGGTGGTTATACACTCCTTAAAACCCTTGAACTCTTGAACCAGTGCCTCACTACCATATGCAGTTTAAAGTTATAATCTGGCCAGGACTGGGAAATATTACATTCACAAGTAAGAAATGTAAAAAAAAATTAATAAATAAAATAAAACATCAGCAAGAAAACTCGGCACAAAAAGTGACACTGTGTAGTATTTGTTTCGCCGAGATAGAAATTCTTTTGTCATTCTCTCTCTATCAGAAATGCATTAATTGACCAGTTTTAAACCTGTAACCAGCGATGCTATTGTTCAACAAATGCGATATGAAATGAAAACGAGGCTTAAAGTGTTTATTTTATTCTTTAAAAAAATACATTAAGAAAATAAAAACTGGTTTAATTTAGACAAAATGAAAACTAATTTCGCGAATAACAACGATAACAGTAAATAAAAACAAAAAACAAGAAAAACAAGAAATCCGGATATTTAATCCAAGTCCTATTTTTCTTTCAGCTTCTTCTATACTGATTACCAATCATGTTGCATTATTTAATAGAATGTCACACAATCGCATGATTAATTATCGATTTACATTGACTAGATAGTAAATCAACTTTTTTTTTGCGACCTTTAGAGTCAATAGGATAGACCTCAATATATTACTGGTGCCTAAGGCGGCGAGCTGGCAGAAACTTTAGCACGTCGGGCGAAATGCTTAGCGGTATTTCGTCTGTCTTTACGTTCTGAGTTCAAATTCCGCCGAGGTCGACTTTGCCTTTCATCCTTTCGGGGTCGATGAATTAAGTACCAGTTGCGTACTGGTGTCGATCTAATCGACTGGCCCCTCCACAAAAATTTCGAGCCTTGTGCCTAGAGTAGAAAAGAATTTAAGCACCTGGTTTCAAATTTTGACACAAGGTCAGCAAGTTTGGTGGGAGGGGATAAGTCGAATAGTTTTTCTGTACTTCTTTACACTTTAGCACTGAATCCATTATCGTTCCTACTACAGAAAACAAATGGTTACAAGTTAGGATCTCCAATTGCTAGAAATATCAATGTAACTCATAATTTCTTTGTAGGTGACTTGAAGGTTTCTGCTAAAAGTGTTAACAATGCCAAGAAACAACTGGAATTATTAACATTTCCAGGAAACAACTGGAATTATTAACATTTCCAGCTGATATAGGCATGGAATATGACGAAAAGAAATGTTCATATTTGGTTATAGAACGAGAAACGTCAGTCCCCCAAACCCCAATCCTCTGCATCAACGGTCTCTCTATCTCTCCTACTCCACAAAAAGAATATTACAAGTACCTAGGCATAGACGAAAATGTATCACACGAAGGCACTGTAAATAAAGATGGAGTGACCCGAGAATATTACACCAGACTTAGGAAAATATGGCAGTCGGAACTCTCCTCTTACAACAAAACAATATCCTACAATGCATTTGCAGTACCAGTGCTGATCCCAACATTTGGGATACTTGATTGGTCTGTAGAGGAAATCCACTCCATAGATAGCAAAACCGGCAGAATCCTGGCAACAACTGGGAACTTCCACAGAAACAGTGATGTTGACATGCTCTACCTAAGAAGAAATGAAGGTGGTAGAGGCATGGGATCAGTGCAGACGACCTTCGAATACCGTATGGTATCACTCAAGCAGCAGAAAAAATAAATATATTAATGCAGTCCTGAAAAGTGAAGTGAGTAACATTGTACGAATTGGCAGAGAACTTCTCAAGAAACACTCTCTTCCTGGGCTTTCTTACCTCAGAGAAGATCTAGATGGAAAGCATTCAGCATACAAAAAGAAAAAGACCATGCATGCTATGTTACCCGGAAGCTTGAAGAAGACAGTAGAATTGACACAAAGCGCAGCTTCTCTTGGACAAGAGACTACTACATCACATCACACTTCGAAGGCTATGTATTTGCAATCCAAGAACAGGAGATTACAACAAACTACCTGGTGAACGAGAGAGACAGTGACGCTTTTAAAATCTCAAGGTGCATGTGTAAACTATGTCATGTTTCTGTGGATGACATTACACATGTGATTAGCAGCTCTCCTGAAATGTCGTCACAGTACTACCTCCCTATGCGGCACGATGTGGTTGCTAAAACAGTTTACAATGCCATCCGCAAAAAAGACTCCTGAAATACACTTTTAAAATCCCTCTGTTATGGAATATATTCATAAACACCAACTCAAGGAATACAGGTAGAATATTCCAATCAAAACTTGTCAAATATAAGCATAACAGACCGGATATTGTTGTTTGGGACAGAGGGACAAAGGTGTGTACATAGACGTTAGCTGCCCCGCAGGTATAAATATTTCTTTGAAAATCAAAGAAAAAAGAGGATATCGATTGACTACTGCTTCGAGACCTCCAGCTCCTATATTCAGACTATACCAATGATAATTGGAGTACTAGGTTTTGTTAGTAAATGCTTAAAGGAGAATCTAGATAAATTAGGATTTTCCGGAAGAGAAATTGAATTGGCTGATTCGTTTAAGTGCAATCTGTGAGTGGAACCGTAAAAATATGCAAGACTTTTCTCAAGTTCCAAGCGTGAATTTGTCTGTATTAACTACATCCCAAAGATGGAGCCTTGTATCTTTGTTGGGGGCTGGGTCCCTCTTCAGTAGAAGATTTATGATAATTAAAAAATAGAAGAGACATACACATACATACAAAAAATACATACATAGGCGGAGGAGTGGCTGTGTGGTAAATAGCTTGCTTACCAACCACATAGATCCGGGTTCAGTTTCACTGCGTGACACCTTGGGCCAGGGTCTTCAACTGTAGCCTCGGGCCGACCAAAGCCTTATGAGTAGATTTGGTAGACGGAAACTGAAAGAAGCCCTTCGTATATGTATATATGTATGGATATGTTTGTGTCTGTGTTTGTTGCCCCAACATTGTTTTACAATCGATGAGGGTGTGTTTACGTCCCCGGATCAGCAAGAGAGAGCGAAAGAATAAGTGCTAGGCCTATAAAGAATAAGTCCTGGGGTCGATTTGCTCGACTAAAGGTGGTGCTCCAGCATGAACGCAGTCAAATGACTGAAGCAAATAAAAGAATAAAAGAATAAAAGTGTAAAAGAATAAAAGAATATATATATATATGTATACATTCCTACAAAAACTACACACACACACATATATATATACATACAGGCATACAAAATACACACACGCACGCACGCGCACACAATCACACACATGCACACACATAATGATCTAATCAATTCTGTTCTCTCTTAACGAACTTCTGGTTTTTGCAACTGTATATAATAAGTACCTCGAATAGGAGAAACGTGATACTAGTTGTTGAAACTTGCGAAGTTTTAGCAAAATAAATAAGTACATGCATACATAAGTACACACACACACACACACACACACATGCATACACACACATACGTACAATCACATACATATTCTGCTTCTTGCATTGATAATTACTATTCCATCAAGGTTGTAGTCACAGATATCTACGCGCTGACACATGCATAAACACTTCACACACAAATACACACACACACACACACACACACACACACACACACACACACACGCCCCCCCACACACACACGCACACACACCCTTGTACAATTTGTATATAACACCATGCCAACACAAATCTCAAATTATGACCATTCACAGTTTCTGAAGTGTTCAAGCTGAAGATTGAAATTTTTAAAAAATGCTTTGTTCTGTTGTTCTTTGGAAATCTTTAACATTCCTCTCTATCACAGCACTTCAACGCACCTGTCCAATATTTAAAAAAGTGCCAAGGCTTAATTCTAACCAATTTTGATAGAATCAAACTTTTTGAAATATCCCTTCAACAAAAAAAAAAAAAGGAAAAGTAAAAATACAAAAAAATATAAAAATAATATTTCTGATTTGTTTCGTTTTTAAAATTCATTAGTTTGAAAAAAATACAGAAATACAAAACACGAAACAAAAATCATAAACAAAACCAAACAATGTATGGCGATCAACTTTGCCATACATCCTTTCGGGGTCGATAAATAAGTACCAGTTGAGCTCTTGGGTCGATGTGGTCGACTTAACCCCGCCTCGAAATTTCTGGCCTTGAGCCAAAAATTGAAACCAATATGTAAGTGGAAGATGCATGGACTAGTGATCAGGATGTCTTACTCATGATCTTAAGAGTGCGGTTTCAATTCCAGGATTGGGTGGTGCGTTGTGTTCTTGAACAAAACACTTAATGTTACATTGCTCCAATCCGCTCAGTTGTAAATAAGTTCCAGCAATATCTGAGACCTTAACCCTACGATTGTCCAGCGTCCCGTGCAAGAGTGAGGAGTTTTAATCTCTCTGACTTATGTCATAGAAACTGGATTAAGTTCTGGCTTTATGAATCCTAAGGCTCATGTAAGACCTAAGCTTAGCCTAAGCCGATGTATGTAAATCCACTGATACAAATCCACTGATACAAAAAAAAAAAAAATGTTTCAGCCAGATCAGTTTCAGACCTGTGTTGCCATTGCATCAGCAACTGAGTACTCACCTTAACTGTCCACATGGTCATTGCTTATCAACCGACTTGTACTAAAGACTTCAGTAAATAATAGACTGAGTAGCATATAAAACACATCTTTAGTAGTTAGTTTTATTAATGAATTATTGGAACGTTAACATCTTTGATCAGGGATGACTTGGTGCCAAGCAATAACATCGTATACCAGTTGTAGGCGGTAAATGGACATTGAGAATTAATTGAAAACCATTTCAGCGTATTCTTTCTAAAGCAAAAAGAAAAAAAAAAACTATAAATTTCCAGAGTGTTATATAGTAATATATACTATATATAATTAATAAATATTTTCTTATATTGGTGTGATTGCTTAAAATCTACATAAAATCCTCATGAATATCAGAATCTAAAAATCTTACTCTGATCATTCTTGATATTTGAAACGAGCCCCAACTCTGTATAAAAACTGTGTGTGATGAGTTTGTGTCTTTAAATTAATCACTCACAGACAGAGCCATATTTCAACAAGTACCAGATATAGTGCACTGTCTCGAGGGCTTTTTCAGTCATTATTATTTTCTTTCTTTCTCTCTCTCCTTTTTTTTTATTAACTTTTTTCACTGCTTGACTGACAGAAAAATATTAATACACGTCATAACTGACATTTGTAGTGAATGAAATGAAATTCTCAGTTCGGAAGCTGATTTGCTGACAGAAAAACGAATCTCTCTATCACCGCTGAGAAACTCTATATAAATGTTTGAAATTCATTATTCCACTTTTCCACACTGGCATGGGCTGGTAATTCTCGGTAATGAGTGCTGTTCTATCTCCCGGAAGACGAAGTTCCGCATCTACAGTGCATTGGTCCTCTCCATTCTCCTCTATGGGATAGAAATGCGGCCCCTTTCAGATACTGGCAAAGAGGTTCGACAGCTTCAATAGCAGAGCTCTGAGAACCATGGAAAATATCAGATGGTACCATCACGTTTCCAACAAAGAACTGCGTGCCGCACGCATCAACCCGCAACCTCCAACTTCATAGCCATCCGTTGCATGAGCTGGTAGAGATATGTCCTCTGTCTCCCGCTAGATCATCCTACCAGGGCCTTGCTCTCATCCGACACAGCAGCAGCGGACAGAAAGAGGTCTCGTGGCAGCCCCGCATCAGATTGCTGGACGTGACTGAGGAAATATCCGAAGGCTCGACCTCACCTTGGAGAATACAAAGGGGCTTGCTCAGGACTGCCAGTGATGGACCTGGTCGGCTCTGCATATGATGACATCTCTGAGACCACTAACTTGGAATGATTCCAGCCTTTTCAAGCAAGAGCATGAAGCCAACTAGCTTGTCAGTAATGAGAGCCATAATCTTACTATATAACATACCATGTTAATTCAGGACATGTACATTTGACAATGTGCCATTGAGTTTTTAAATCTGAAATAATAAAGGTCAGCTTGAAAAAGGGTAACCAAGGGTTTAAAAATGCGACTAAAACAACATCCTGAAAAATGTGACTAAAACAACATCCTGAAAAATGCGATTAAAACAGCTTCCTTTCCACCCGATCCAGGCAATAAAAATATTTTATTAACACTAAAATAACTGCAATATTAATCATGCCCGCTGACTGCAATACTGTGTTTGAAACTACAACATATGAATTAAGGGAAGAAAAACAATTGTGAGTGCAGACTAGGCATTTTCGCTCACCTCTATGGTGCTTATTGCCATATCTATAGACATGAAAGAACAAACTGACCTGCAAAGGAAAATACTTGCACAGATAATATTAATGCACCGCATACAATAAACCACAATATGCAAGATTGCGCACTCAGATTTTCAGTAAGACGTAGGCGTATATTGCATATCCAATATAAATATTGTCGATAAATACAATTAAAATCCATAGTCGTTTAACACAAGCGAATATAAATTGGTAGCATGTATCATGCTTTTGCTGCTTTAGGTGGCTATGTAGTCACGAACCAGCAGCCGGACCTCTTGCATTCCTACTCCCGACCTATAGAACACGAGAGAAATTGCACCAACATTCGGCTGGTACTTATTTCAGCTGAGTAAACTGGGGAGATGTGAGATGACGTGCCTTCTCACAACGCACTGCTCGTATGATCCTGAGTCTAACAGCTTAACTACTAGATCACATGACAATAATTAATGATATTTATAAATACCATACAATATCAAGAATTTTTTTTCTTGACTAGATTTAATATTGTAGAAGAGGGTGGGTCAAAGTCTTCGCAACAAGTGAAGACGATGCACTTAATGTTGCTCTTGAGCAGTTGTAAGCCAAAGACTGCAAAAGAAATATACACGGGGAAAGATTTTCAGAGGGTCCACGTTCAAGGGATTAAGAACAGGGTGTTGCGGTTAGTGCAGGGTCTTTGTTGGTGGTTACAATGAGTAATTTGTCGAGAATCAAGTCGCTTAGGATGCTGAGTAGAAATGGAACGAAACAACTAACTGCCAAAGGTTGGAATGCGCAGGTTAGTAAATATTTGTATATGAACACGTAGCGAGATCGTACTGTTTGCGTTTAATGAAAGGGTGTAATATTGTTTCATGGTGTGTGTTTGTTATTGTCTTCGTACATGTAGTCAGCACAGACTCTATCGTGTCTGACCAGCATGTAGATACGCCACTTGAGTGGATCAGGAATGAAGAGTGGTATCACTCATATAGTCACGTAAGAGTAAGCGTTGCTAGCAGTTGAAATTATGTTTGTAATTGAGGTAAAGGAGAAAAAGCTTGGAGAAAAACAATCAGAACCTTGGCATACAACAGAGTTAATAAAGCATGGGTCACACAGAGTTCACGGTGTGCCCCACTGTGGTGAAATCTGGTAGAAAGCTACTGATCTAATAGATGAGGGACGAATTGAGTCTATAGACAAAAACGTTTGGCAGGAGGCTTGCATGCTAGATACAGTTCAATGCTTTGTTGATGTCGAGCGAGCGAAACAATTTCATTTTTTACCAAATGCTTTGGCTTAGGAGAATTGGTCCCCAGAAGAGATCTGGCTTTGAGAAAATGGTATTGCGGTCATTAAAGAAGATCAGTGAGTCAAAAACTATTTTAATGATCCCTGTCCAGCCCTTCGACTATGTACTCATGTATTATAAGCACTCCTGACTAGAGTAGCATCGTGTTTAAACAAAAGCAACTACAACAGCAAGAGCAAAGATAAATAAGAGCAATAGCAACATCAATGACAATGAGCCAAAAAGAAGTTGTATATGGTCTTCCAGCTTATTAGAAATAGCAGTCAAATTCCCTCCAATTCACATTGGACCGTCCTTTTATATGCCAACTTCATATATATATATATCTTTACTCTCCCTCTTTTTACTTGTTTCAGTCATGTGACTGCGGCCATGCTGGAGTACTGCCTTTAGTCGAGCAAATCGACCCCAAGACCTATTCTTTGTAAGCCTAGTACTTATTCTATCGGTCTCTTTGCCGAACCGGTCAGGACGTAAACACACATGCATTGGTTATCAAGCGATGTTGGGGGACAAAGACAGACACAGAAACATATACACACACATACATATATGTACACATATATACGACAGGCTTCTTTTCAGTTTCCACCCACAAGGCTTCGGTCAGCCCGAGGCCTATAGTAGAAGACACTTGCCCAAGGTGCCACGAAGTGGGACTGAACCCGGAACCATGTGGTTGGTAAGCAAGCTACTTACCACACAGCCACTCCTACGCCTATATATATATATATATATATATATATATATATATATATATATATATATATGCTTGTATGTATGTATATGGTCTTTACTGGAAAGTCTTGGAGCATAAGTCTTACGAAATTCGAATTCACATATCTGCTAAAGATCATCCATTGTCACAAGAAATATCACAACAAACTTAAATATAACAATAATTACAACAACAACAACTATAACAACAGGAATAACAGCAATCGCTACAAAAGCATCATCATAAAAACAACTACAGCAACAACAACAACCACACAAAATCACAAAATGGTAGAAACTACAGTAGCTTTTGATTTATGCATATGGCCAGCTATATGAGAGAGGAAGGATTCGATACCATAGTCCCCAGTATAGTCCCCAGTACCTGACTGATTCTTTATTTTACCGACCCCCAGAAGGATGGAAAGCAAAGGTGATTGCAGGAAATGATCTTAGAACGCAAGGGATATGATTCCAGGAAGTGATTTTGGAACGGGGAAAAATAGCGCAGGGCATTTGACTAACGCTCTAACAATCCCTTTAACTTGAACAGTGTTACAAGACTCACATAAGCCACAATAATAACCACAGTAACCCCAACCATAGCTACAACAGTAACAAAAAGACACAAAAATTACAATAGTGGTCTTTACAACAATATCGGTTGCAACAACTACAATCTACGACAACAAGCACAACAGCAATAATACACACACGTGCAGTAAAAACCAATAGCACAAATACGTGTTGGGCTGTCAAGTGCTTTCAGGCTGTCAAATATCTTCACCATTTGGACAGACGAACGATGATGATAAGAGATTATTCGATAGTTGACTGTAGGGAAATAGAAAGGGACATTCGAGAGTACATAATAATAATAACAATAATAATAATAACAATAATAATAATAACAACAATAATAATAATAGTAATGATGATAATAATCATAATAATAATAATAATAATAATAATAATAATAATATAATAATAATAACAATAATAATAATAATAACAATTATAACAATAATATAATAATAATAATAATGATGATGATGATGATGATGATGATGATGATGATGACGACGATGAATGATGATGACGACGACGACGACGACGACGATGATGAAAAATGATTTAGAAATTCTTGTACACTTCCCCAGATTGGATATTTGAAATTTATGTCATATTTGTTTTGGTTTTCCATTATGTAATTAACTGATGGAAGCTACTGTCATCACAACTACAGCCAAATACATATAATTCCACCACCTCCAACGACTGCCGACACAACCACCACTATCGCCACCACCACCGCCGCCGCCAACCACACTGCCACCAACAACCACCACAACAACTTTTTCAGCCACTCGACTACAGACTTTGTCCATAATACCAGCAGCAGCATTACCACCACCACCAACAACCACCACCACCACCACTACCACCACCAGCACCAGCACCACTACCACCACCACCGCTATCATCATCACCACCAACACTATCATCACCGATGAAGGCAACAGCCCCATCACAGTCATCCATCCTACCTTTCTCCTATGCCACCATTATCATCCACACCATCTCCAGTAACCACACCATCAGCACCAAGCACATCCTCATCACCATTCGCAACACCACCAACACCTCCACCACTAATTATGTCATCACCACTACCAACGACACCACCATCACCACCAACTCCACTACCTCACTACCACCACCACTACCTCACTACCACCACTAATCACACCACAACCTCTAACTACACCACCAGCCTGATTACCATCCACACCGCTATCACCACCCCACCCCCACCGCTACAAAGTATACTATCACCACCACAAACTGCACCACCGCTGCTGCCACCGCCGCCACCACCACTACTACTATCACCGGTGCCACCACTGCTAAGCATACTATCACAACCACACCAGTACCACCACCCCCACCCCCACCGCTCCACCCCCACCGCTACCACCACCACCGCTACCACCACCACCACTACCACCACCACCACCGCCTCCACCACCAGTGCGAACACTACGCCGCTACCATTGCAACTGATATAGCAGCACCATTACCACCGGTGCTATAATCACGTCTCCACCAAAACTGGCATCAGCAATAGTATGCTTAGTTGCTATAACAACCATTATCATCATCATCATAATCACAATTCATATTACGAAGTGTTTCCATGACCATCATTACCATCACGACCAACTATAATACCAGCAGCCCCAGCAACGACACCATCATCTGTACCAGCAGCAGCAGCAACACCACCATCACCATCACTATCATCCCCCACCCCCAACATCACTATTACTCCCTACTACCACCTCCACCACAACCAGTACTCTTCCCCCCACCCCCACTGCTACCACTTCTAAATAATCTTATGCCAGTTGTATCAGAGCTGATAACAACACCGAAACATCACTACCACTAACGCCACCATAGTTTTTATATCTCTCACCACCACCACCACCACCATCACTACCACCATCCCCACCACGAGTAGCAGCAACAGCATCTCTACTCCCCCCATTACCACCAACCATCTGCAATAACCTCTCCATGAATAACACCGCCACAAACGCCACCACCATTTTCACCCTCTTCTAACGAATACTTCAACCACAACATTCAATATCACCACTGCTACCAGCACCACCGTCACTACCACTAGCACCACAAGCATCACCATCACCATCGCCACGACGACGACGACCACCACGACCACCACCACCACCATCGCTACTACCACCGCCACCAGCGCCAAGTCACCAATATTTAGCAATGCAATAATAAAAAATTAACCATATTCGAAGTCCAACACAAACGCAAACGTTGTGTGTTTAATCAAAAAATATCGCAATTCATTAAAAAAAAAATGATGGAAATTATTTAATGGAAAAAAAACTGGCAATGATTGAACTATTTAAAGGTTCAGGTAATCACATATCAAACTTCATTTCTTGTTCATTATTGATTTCTGTTAACTAGTCATAGGGGCTAATATTGACACAGATTGAATATACTTGCCAACATACTCCAACCTCTGGTCTACAGACGTGCTGTCTCTTTACTCAACGTTTTTTTCTACCGCTACTGCAGTGGTTTCTGTGCCTCGAAGCTGGTTCATATCGCCTTTTCTCCAATCAGGCATTCGCTATTCACTCTGTTCCTTTTGTCAGCCATATTGTATCAACCTCTCTCAGACTTCTCACTAACCACAAAATCCAGCATGTTTAGCTCAAGAACGCTACTTCTCTGGAAATCTCTCCCTGCCCATGTTGTCCTTGTAGTCGCCAGTTTACAGCTGCCGAAAAGGAACATAGACCCCACATCAGTCAAATGTGTTGATCTCACCAATATGTGAAAACCCACGAATGTGTAAGATGCTTTCCTCTCTTTTCAACAAGTGATTCTCAATCCGGGTAATCGCGTCTCCTTTTAAGCGTTGTGACTTCACAAGGGTGTTTTAAACAGGAAATAAGCTCTACAGGAAGGAAGTAACGATTCTTCCTTAGAAATAAAATATTCAAACCGGCAATAACGCATATTTTATAAACGATTCCAAAAAAAAAAAAAAAAAAAAAAAGGTAAAGCCTCTTCGAATATGAGTAGGATATTGTGTTATAGTGAGCAGAAACATGACAATAGACGCAACGAGGTCCAACATGACTTTACTATGTAAGGACTTGCATTCTTTAGTAATTTCCATTAAAGAATTAACACAGGAGGTACCAGTCAGCGCATATTTAAAACAGATACATGGGAGATGAATTAGTTTAAGAACATATGGAATAATTTGCTACTGCGCAAAATTAATTTCTGCTTGAGTAAAAGTCTTCTTCTTCTTCTTCTTCTTCTTCTTCTTCTTCTTCTTCTTCTTCTTCTTCTTCTTCTTCTTCTTCTTCTTCTCCTGCTCCTCCTCCTCTTCCTCCCCATCATCATCGTTATGATGGGAGAATCGTTAGCACACCAGGCGAAATGCTTAACAGTATTTCACTCGCCGCTATACGTTCTGAGTTCAAATTCCGCTGAGATCGACTTTGCATTTCACCATTTCGGGGTCGATAAATTATGTACTAGATGAGTACTGGGATCGATGTAATCGATTATCCCCCTCCCCCAAATTTCAGGCCTTAGGCCCATAATAGAAAGGATTATTATTATTATTATCATCATCATCATCATCATCATCATCATCATCATCATCATCATCATCATCATCATCATCATCATCATCATCATTATCATAATTATTATTATTATTGCCTTTGCACAGCTTCTAACGCTGGAGATGTACTACGGTGTCAGCTGTTCACAACCAATGAACTAAGGTAACACCTCTTATTTTTCGAGCACCTTCCGGAGTATTCGAGCGGTTCCAAGCAGTGCTGTTTTCTGCAAGTGCTCCACCCTTGTTGCAGCCCCTGTTTGTTCCATGTACTTCTCGAGATTTTTGCTCACTGTTCCCAGGGTTCCGACAATTATTGGCACTACTGCTACCTTTTTCATCGACAACGAAAGCTCAATTTCCCAAGCTAACCTGTCATGTCTATCGACTTTTCTTTCTTCCTTATCGCATATCTTGTTGTCAGCTGGGCATGCTATATCTATGATCAAGTTAGTTTGTTTTCTTTCCCAATTAAGACTATGTCTGGCTTCCTATTCTCTATCTCATGGTCGCACTGAATCATAAAATCCCACAGCATCTCTGCTTTTTTTAAATTTTCGACGATGCATTCGGGTTTGTGATCGCACCAATTTTTTGCTGTGTCCAGTCCATATTTGTTGCAAAGTGTCCATGGGAAAGCCTGGTTATATTGTCGTGGCATCTCTTACATTCCTTCTGGGATAGTGGCGTACATTGGCTGGTAATATGCCATACGGTTTCACCATTTTGTCCACAGATTCTGCACTTATAACTTTCTGATGTGTTGTCTATTCTGTATTTTATGTAGTTTGTTCTTAGTGCTTGCTCTTGGGCAGCACAGATTAGTACCTCTGTTTCCGGTTTTAAATCACTTTAAAATTCTGTGGCATTTTTTTACATACCTTGCTATGTTGTCTTCTGCTCTAATGCTGTGCTCGCATCCAATAACTTCTCTTCCCCTCATTTTCTTGGTACATACAGTCTGTCTGTGTCACGTTTTGCGTGGAGTGTCTCATATCTAATTAGTAGCTTCCTTGTCTTTCTGCCTAAGCTGTTTAGTTCGTCTACTGCCCATGCGATTACCGCTGCTCCATGTCTAAGGAGTGAAACAGCCCAGGTGTTGATAGCTTCAATCTTATTCCGTCCGTTTAATTTCGACTTAAGGATGAGTCTCAGTCTGCCCAAGAACTCCACCTTAAATTTTTCTGTCATTTCTTTCTCCATCAATTTATCCATTTCCAAAATCGCCAAGTACTTATAGCCCGTCTCTTCTATCTATTTCATAACCTCCCTCGAGAGTACCGTTAGCCCGTCCATACATTAGATTTTGCCTCTCTTCAAGACTAACACACCACACTTTCTCAGTCCGAGCACCATTGTGATATCAGCACTGAAGGTATACACTGTATCAACGAGGGAACTGACTTGGGCTTCATCTTTACCATAAAGTTTGAGGTCATCCATGAATAACAAATTTTCGAATGCTCAGGGAGAGTCAAAAAGAAAAGAAAATGAGTTGTAGATAGTAAAGTTTTAAGATTTACTGAATATAGTCTTGTGTATAAATACACAGAGAGAAATGATAGTGCTCTTAGAATAAAAAGGTGGATGATGTTTACATTTTCGAATACTCAGGGAAAAAGGAAAGGATAGGTATTCACAGTAGTTGTAGATATTAAAGTTTTTTCCAAAAAATTCCGAAAGAAGAAGAAATTCAGAAATTCCAAAATCCAACAAGATGAACATCTCTTCCTCCTACTATCCTAAAGACGGGAATATCTACAATTTCCTGTGAATATTTTAAATCTTCCTCAAATTAAAATAAGTGAGGAAACTTACATACCTACTGCTTTCGAACACACAAACGATCAGCTTTAAAAAATTATTATTATTATTATTATTATTATTATTATATTATTATTATTATCATCATCATCATCATCATCATCATCATTATTATCAGCATTATTATTGCCTTTCTTTGGTCGGCACAGGGAGGTAATTTTCATGTCTCGTGGCTGTTGCGAAAGAGGTTGTGTGGTGGTCTAGACTGAAAGGGCTGAAGACAGGTACATTCCTCTTTGGCCTACCCATCATCAAGTTTTTCAGATTCCATCTGAAAAGGAAAGTGAGGGTTGAGAGAGAAGTGCTGACTTCCAGCAAATTTGTTGAAAGGTGGGTGAATGTGGCAAAAATAGTCAACGGGCCTACATTAAGCATGCGCTTTGGGGTTTCTAAGGCTGAGACAGAGAGAGAGAGAAAAAGATGAGGAGAGGGCTCTTGCCATAGTGGTCGGGCCGCTTGTGAATTTTTCATGGGGGCTCCAAGAGTAGCCCTGAGTTGCTTGCCTCTTTTAGACATTTTCTTTGTAATATTTTTCATTGTTATCGACTTTTGCACAAAACTTTATGTAATCCCACTTTGTCCTTATTTTTGTTGGCCCTTGTGGCAAATAATGAAAGGATTATTATTATTATTACTATTATTATTATTATTATTATTATTATTATTATTATTATTATTATTATTATTATTATTATTCAGTAGTTTTATTTTTATTTTTATAGCGTGCTTTCACTTCACTACCGAGCGCAGCTCTGTGTGCCTTGGGTATGTGCTGTGATTTGTTGTGATGTTCTGATGGTTATTGTATGGAAAGTGTTCTGCGTAGGATGTGTGCAGTGCCTAGTAGTGCAATTTTCTGTATGTTATATGTGTTTGTAAGTCCTGGTGTTTTTGTTATGTATTTGTCTGAATATTTTTTATCATGCCTAATGCACCTACTATGATAGGAATTGTTTCTGTTTTCAGATTCCACATTCTAGTTACCTCTATTTCCAGGTCTTTGTATTTTGAGAGTTTCTCCATTTCTTTTAGAGACACGTTGTCATCTGCCGGTACTGATACATCAATTAGAAAGCATTTTTTTTCTTCATGGTCTCTGACAACTATATCTGGTCTGTTGGCCTTAATTTCTCTATCTGTGTGTATCGGCATATCCCAGAGTATGGTTGCTTTCTCGTTTTATGTGACCTTTTCTGGTGTGTGCCTATACCATCTTTTTTCTGTTGTTATTCCATAATGTTGGCATAGCTTCCAATGTATGTAGTTCCAACTCTGTCATGTCTGTGAATATATTCCTTCTTAGCCAGGACTGGGCAGCTAGAGATAATATGATTTATTGTTTCTTGTCCATCTCCACATATTCTGCAGTTACTTGTAATATTTCTTTTCATTACATGTTTTTGGTAATTTCTGGTGGGGAGGCTTTGGTCTTGTGCTGCAATTAAAAATCCCTCTGTTTCTGCTTTGAGTCCTGAGCTTCTCAACCATTGCTGGGATTTTTCTTTGTCTATTTCTTTTGCGTTTAGTTTAGTCCAGTATTTATCATGAAGGGGCTTCTCTGGCCATCGTTTTATCATGGTTCGTTGCTGTTCTATTTTTAGTTTGGATTTCATTTTTTTTATAGCTTTTCTTGTTTCTTCATCTTCTTCTTCATGTTTATTAGGTGGTATGATTTCTTGTTTGTATTTGTCAGCTTCCTTAAATACTGAGAACAGTTTTTTGTTTTGCTCGTATTTTGCCGCTATCTGGATCAGTTTTCCTTCCTTCTGAAGTAGATATTTTTGCAGTCCTATGGTGGTTATTTTATAGTAGTTTTCCAGCTGTATAAGGCCTCTACCACCTTCTATACGTTGTATATATAGTCTTTCTATGTCAGATTTTGGGTGATGCATCCTAGATCCTGTCATTATTTTTCTTGTTTTCCTGTCTATTTTGGTCAGTTCATTTCGTGTCCAGTTAAGGATATTGTAGCTGTAACTTATAACTGGGACAGCTAAAGTGTTGATACCTATTATCTTGTTTTTAGCATTAAGCTCTGTGTTTAGTATTGATCTAACTCGTCTATAATATTCTTTTTTTATTTTCTCTTTCATTTGTGTGTGTTGTGTCTTATCTAATTCATGGATTCCTAAGTATTTGTAAGTTTGGCTTTGGTCTAATTCTTTTATTTCATTTGCTTCATCTAGTGTGATGTTGTTACTCTTAACTAGTTTTCCTCTTTTCATGGTTACTTTGGCGCATTTTTCTAATCCAAATTTCATATCTATTTCTTTGGTGAATCCATGAACTGTCTTTAATAGTGTTTCCAGCTGTTTGTCATTTGCAGCGTATAGTTTTAGGTCATCCATATATAAAAGGTGGCTGATCGTTTTGCCGTAACATTTATATCCGCATCCAGTTCTATTTAGCATATCAGATAGAGGTGACAGTGCCAAGCAGAAAAGGAGTGGAGAGCGTATCTCCCTGGAATATTCCTCTTCTAATGGGGATGTCTTTGGTTTTCATGAGTCCCTCTTTGTTTGGAGGTGTAGGACTGTTTGCCATTTATTCATAGAGTGCTCTATGAATTTTATGATTGTTGGTGCTACTTTGTTAATGGCTAGTGTTTCGAGGATCCATGTGTGGGGGATGCTATCAAACGCCTTTTTGTAGTCAATCCAGGCCATACTGAGGCCTTTCTTCTTTCTGTGGCTGTCTTCAGTTATGGCTTTATAATCATTAGTTGATCTTTACAGCCATATGAGCCTTTGCGGCATCCTTTCTGCTCTTCTGGGAACAGTTTGTTTTCGTCCAGGTGCTTGTTCAGCCTTTGTGATATCACTGTAGTAAATGCCTTGAACATAGTAGGGAGGCAGGTTATTGGTCTGTAGTTTTCTGGTTTTTCTGTTTCATTTGATTTGGGAATTAAGATGGTTTTCCCCTTCGTGAGCCATTCAGGCATTGTCTCTGGCTCTGCTAGTACGTTGTTAAAGTTTTCAGCCAGCTTTTTGTGCATTCCTGTTAGATATTTCAACCAGAAGTTGGGGATCTTGTCATGCCCAGGTGCCTTCCAGTTGCTTAGTCTTTGCAGTGCCTGGGTGACCTCTTCAGTTGTTATGGGGGTCCAAGTTTGTTCAGATGCCGAGTTTGTTATTTTGATACTTCTTTTTTTTTGGTGGTTCGTTCGCCGACCATATTTCTCCCCAGAATTCTTCCAATTCTTCTGCCGTTGGTGCTGCAGTGACTTCTATTTTATTTTTTCCCAGTTCTTGGTAGAACTTTTTGGAGTCGGAGTTGAACTTTTTGTTCTGTTCAAAGAAGCGTTGGCGTTTCTCGTACCGGCGGATCCTTTGAGCTTTGGCAAGGATATCTTGCTTCAGCTTTTCTTTTATCTCCGGCAAATCTTTTTCTGTGGTGTTATATTTGCGGAGCATTTTTGTTCTCTTTTTGTTGCTCAGTCGCGTTGCTTGTTTGCTGATTTCATTAAGAATCGACAGGTCTTTTCTAATTTTTTTAATTTTGTTTTGGATGTTATTTATCCACAGGGTTTGTTTGGGTGGTGGTACTCCTGTTTGGGCGGGTTTGGGTGAGTATCCAGCTTCTTTTGTGGCTGCAGTGGCTGCTGCGTATATCAAGTCATTTAGTTCAGTGATATCACTTTTTTTTGCTTCAGTGGCTAGTTCAGTGACGGCTAGGTTTATGTTGTTTATAATTGGTGTTGTTATTGCGTTTATTTTTATTCTTGGGAGGTATGGTCGGTGGTCCATTTTGAGCTCTGTGGTTTTTAGTTCTTTGATTATTTTATTTTTTATATTATCATAATCATTAGGCTCCCCTTCGTTGTTTACATCGTGTTTGTTGGGAATGTTGCGTTTGTCTTCGTGTTTTACAGTTTCAGTGTTTATATTATTGGGCATTGTTGTGTGGCTTCTATCTACATTTTCCTGGTGTATGTTTTCTTTTAGGTGTTCTATTTCTATTTCTGATATTTTTTTTGTGTTGAGAATGTATCTTCGTACGTTAGCTAATTTATTAGGGTTCATTGCTGTATCCAAGTCTATATCTCTATTATTTTCCTTCCATATTTTATATGTATGTGTTGTTGTATTTTCATTTTTTGGGTAGAGTACTGCTGTGAAGTATGCGTGTAAGATAGAAATGTATTCCTCACGTGTCCATTTACGTCTTTTGGGTTTTATTTGCGGGACATGAGGTACAACGTCCGGCCCATTATTTTGACGGTCGTCATTTTCGTAGGGTACCGGTCCGTTTATTTCTGTTGTCACATTATTTCGCACGTGTAGTTTTTCGTACATTTTTGTTGTAGGTTTAATGTACGTACCGCTCGATTGTTATTCTTGGGTTGAATAGTATCGGTGGCATTTAATTTCTTCGTAGTTCCTTTGTACATGGTGTTTGGGGTCGGAGATGATCGTGATGTTTCACGCATGTTTACATGTGTTGCGTTAGAGGTGGAGATGATATCGAGTCAAAATACATCATTTCGTTTCGAAAATAGTAATAAATTTCAATTTGTATTACTTACTCGGATACAGTCCAATTCTTTGTTAGTAAAACTTTGGCTCCATAGGATGTCCTTGTTTTCGATGTTTGTGGATAGGTTTCGGAGCTCTGAATTTTCCTTCTTACATCTTAAAAGTACCCCGGTGTTCTCTCTCAAAAGTCCCCCGGTGTTCTCCTCTTAAAAGTCCCCCGGTGTTCTCTCTTAAAAGTCCCCCGGTGTTCTCTCTTAAAAGTCCCCCGGTGTTCTCCTCTTAAAAGTCCCCCGGTGTTCTCTCTTAAAAGTCCCCCGTTGTTCTCCTCTTAAAAGTCCCCCGGTGTTCTCTCTTAAAAGTTCCCCGGTGTTCTCCTCTTAAAAGTCCCCCGGTGTTTATTATTATTATTATTATTATCATTATTATTATTATTATTATTATTATTATTATTATTATTATTATTATTATTATTATTATTATTATTATTATTATTATTATTATTAAGGCGGTGAGCTGGCAGAATTGTTAGCACGCCGTACGAGATGTTTACCGACATTTCGTCTGTCTTAGGTTCTGAGTTCAAAATCTGCTGGGGTCGATTTTACTTTTCACCTTTTGAAATCGATAAAATAAGTACCAACTGAGTACTGTGTCGATGTAATCGACTTATTGCCGCCCCCGAAATTGCTGGCGTTTTGCCAAAATTTGGAATCCTTATTGAGGCGGACAGTTGGCTGAATCTTTAGCACATAGGACAAGATATCTAGCTGCACATCGACCGTCTTTATGTTTTTAGTTGAAATACTACACAGACCGACTTTACCTTACATTCTCTTGAAGTCGATTCGATAGTAACAGTTGAGTACCACCACTCTCGCCACCATCTCTACCATCACAAATTTCCTCACTACTTAAATCTCCACCAATGCTATTATCTCAACTGTCAACTTCATAACTCTCACTACACACACACATGCATAAGCGCACATACACACACCACTATGACAACGACTGACATCAAATCACATCTCCCAAATAATCCCATTATTTGAAGTTGTTATTGTTGCTGTTTAACTTCCAGATTAACCTTGATCGACTTGATCCATGATCAAAAGCATTCTAATCGTAACCTTCTTTTTTTTTTTTTTTTTTACTAGCGCCGTGAATCACTCCTGAAAAAAAAATGAAATGATGAACTATATTTCGTTACGTAGTGATGACGTGACTGCAGACACGCGGGTTTATCTGACGGTTGAATTAATTAACTGAATTCTAAAAACAATGAGTGGTTATGTGTTACTAATATCAACAAAACAGAGCGGTGGATTGGTAGAATCGTTAGCGTATTGAACAAATAAAAGCCGTGGAGTATTGATTCCGTTTCGCTGCATTCTGAATTCTGAATTCAAACCCCACCGAAGTCAATTATGCTTTTCGCCCTCCGGGGTCGCTAAAATGGATTACCAATAAAGTACTGGGGGCAATACTTAACTCTGGTTCTTCCAAAGTCAGTTAACCTGCTGCTATGATAAGGGCGTGACTACTTACAATACTTCTATCCTACAAGTCAACGACTTATATTCCATTACTGTGGTTACCGAGGTTATACCGAAAACCATGAAGTGCCATAGTTTGTCATGATGTGCCATAGTCTGTCAGAGCTTGGGATGTTCCCCCTGCACCATTTTTACTGTAACAGGGTAAGTGGTTCTATAAGAAATAGAGCGAAGTATTGATCCTAATACTTCGTTAGTACTTTATTCTATCAACCCTAGGAAGAAGAAAAACCAAAGTAGACTTTGGCGAGATTTGAATTTAGAATGGGGAGAGATGAAACAAGTACTGCAATGCAAAAGAAGGAGAGGAGAATGACGATGATTATGATGCTGATGATTATGATGAAGAGTAATAGTGATGATGATGATATCAATTGACATATCCAAATATATGCAACTCTGTTGGGAGACTATATTTCACCACACGTCTTCAGCAGGTGATGTTATTTACTAACCGAAACATTTATTTCATTCTACACGCGTTGCGAAATGAAGGACAAAATTTGACCACTCTTGTACACATACACACGTGATCGAATACATATGGAGCTGCTCCCCTTGTTACGTATGTATATATATATATATATATATATATAGAGAGAGAGAGAGAGAGAGAGACAGACAGACAGAGAGAGAGAGAGAGAGGACAGAGGGAGGGAGGGAGAGAGAGATATGAGTTTTGTAACTTGGTTACAATTTAGGTGGGAAGCTAAGCTAAATATATACGGTAACGCCAATAAAGAAAAGCAAAGGGAAGATATTATATTACTTTATACATGTTCAATAATATTTATATAAGTTTATAATATTTCGGGAAAACATCCCCTTATCTAATATAAAAACTTTCCGCATTCGTTCATTGTTGCATTCACTGTTTTTCAAGAATATTATTTCAGCTGCAATGCATATCATCTTGTTTTTCTGCAACTCCAGAAGCAATATGTTTTGACACTGAAATTAAAATCTTTAACATTAATATCCTTCTGTCACTTGGATATGCTACAATTAACTATTAATAACAGGTAGAAGATATAATCACATTCACTGTTTTTACTCAATAAAATAATTATATCAGTTATTCTATATTGCTTATATTCTACATGGGTGAGTTCATATCGCCTACAGAAACATCTAGGATTATATTACCTACTGGTCCTTGCTCTGAGAGACCCTTGATGGCTTGGAGCTGTTACAAATGTTATTGCCATTGCTGTCTTAACTTAAGTTGGCTCCAACTAACGAGATCTATCACTCTAATTGGTGACACACACTTTTAAGGCATAGTGTATCTAATTATATATTATCCAATAAGAGGTAAGGGTGACAAGGGATGGGGCAAGTACCTTTGGTAGGTGTTTCTCTGCAGGACGGCTCCTCTGCTACTGGCCTGCAATTAGCACCCAAGTCTGCGAGTGGAATCACACACAATCTGTATGCAACAATATGCCATAACTTAGCAATTGGCATTGACAGGCTAATTAATCCAGATTGCGTAAAGCGGAGGAATCTTAAATTCACCGCGACGTTTTTGAGGGCTCGTTAGTCTAGGTATCTGGAGACTAGATCGACAAACGACTGTGCGGCCAAAACACCAATGGTCATATTTCAACAGGTATGCATTAATATTACGCATAGATTAATGTACGGTGACGTGTAGATTGCCGTGGTTATCTTTGTTACACCTCCAGCTGTTTTCGCCAACATTGCCACAGATCCAGGAAGTTAGGTATGAGAGAAAGAGGGAGAGAGAGAGAAAGAGGAAGCGTGAGAGAGAATGAGAGAGGAAGTGGGAGGGGTTGGTCATCCTGTATCGCTGTCTCTCAATGTACTTCACTTCCAACTCAAGTAGACTCAACCATCTTAGAACCACTGACCTCAGGTCTTTCATTGTGTAGTTAAGGCATCACACTCGCCAGCAACAATCATACATTGCCCCTTGCATAGTTTAGGCGGGAACCGTCACGATTCTAGCATCACCAACACGACTGTGTCTTCTGATACTTATAACTGTTGCGAAGTGCCATCGACGCTAAAAAAAAGGGGAGCCTTGCTCACCTTCGAAAGCTAGGAACTAACAAAATGTTCGATGTTGCCTTCCGTTTAAAGATCGCGGTTGTGTGTGGTTCGAGAGATATGGGTGATGTTTCTGCTACTGGTGTTATTGTTGTTGCTGATGCTGTTGTTATTCAGGTTTTTGGCTTTACTACTGTTCCCTGTTGCTTTTGCTTTTTCTGCTGCTGCTTCTGCCGCTGCTGTTGTTGTTAGCGCTTCTACATGTTTACTAAACAATCAAACAACCTGCTATATGATTTACATAGTTTCCATTACAGTTGATAAATACAAGAATTCTGGCAACAAACTTCCTTTCCTTTCTGATGAATCATTAATGTTTGTCAGTTGAACATAATGAAAATTATTTGTCACTTCCTCCTTTTATATCCATTCTCATTCGTTCTAATTCAATCACTACCTCCTCTCTCTCTCTCTCTCTCTCTCTGCCCCTACTCTCTCTATTCCTCTTACTCTATAACACTCACTATATTTTGTGATCTATCTATCTATCATTCTTCGGATCTAGCTATCTTTGTTTATTTTTGTAGTATTTTTCTCTTTCAATTTGCGTTTGTATTTGCCTTCCTGCTTGTCTCTCTGCTTTTCTGACATACCAACAGTAAAATCTCCTTCCTTCACCCCTACTCTCTCTCTCTCTCATTTTTTTTCACTCGTTTATATTTTATGATATTGTTTTTAGCCTCTAATACCCTCTCTTTCTGTCTGTATACACACACACGCATTTATTTGGCTGTTTCATTCGATCTCTTAGCCTGTCTCTCTCTTTCTAATCCCACTGCTCGTTTACGCTATCTCTAACATAAAATGTACAAATTTTGCCTTTCTTTTCTTCCTCTTTCCCTTATTCTTACTTCAAATTAGGTTTCTCTTTTAATTTTTTCTCTTTGCCCCATCTTTTCCCTTTGTATACAGCTGCCTCACTTCCTCTCTCTCTACCCTTCATTTTATTGTCTTCTCTAACATACAGATTCTGCCTCTTTCCGCATTTCTCTCTTTCTCCCATTTCTTCTCAGAATTTGTCATTTATTTTCATCTCTCTGTCTCACACTCTTTTTCAATCCTTTCTTCCTCCTCCCCACCTCTCCTCTCTCTCTCTCTCTCTCTCTCTCTCTCTTTCTCTCTTATATACACATCTTTTCTTTAGAACATACTTTTTTCCACATCTCTTTCTCTTTCATGTACCATCTCCACGTTTTTCTGTATGTATATATATTTTTTCTACATATCCGTATACATACGTACGTACTTACATACATACATACATACATACATACATACATACATACATACATTACATACGTACATGCCACACATACATACATATATACATACATACATGCATATACACATACATACATACATACATACATACATACATGCATATATACATACATACATACATACATACATATATACATACATATGTATGCATATACAACTGCTAGGATAACTATGGACAACTGCTTTTATATCCAGATTATAAATTCACATTTATACCAATAATAATTAATGCACTTGTCTTTGTGAGTAAATGCCTAAGCGACAAAATGGACAAGCTAGGGTTTCCAGAAAAATAAATCAGCCATCTAACTCACACATTAGAAATGCAATCTGTAAGTGGAACAGTAAAAATATGCAAGCCTTTTCTCAAGTTTAAAATGTTATATTGTTTTCGTTATTTACATTCCAAACACGTGGTATGTATTTCGCTGTTTGATTACTGCTATGATCTTATCAAAAAAAAAAAAAAAGAAAAAAAGGTTGTTTCTTTGCATTTACTTGACGATGGTCATGTCTTTTACCAGGCTTGCATTAATGGCAAACGTTATAGGGAGCAATATTCATTATCTAAGAGAATAAATATGTCAACATGTTTGTATTCGACGCCATGTATGTATGTATGTATGTATGTATGTATGTATGTATGTATGTATGTATGTATGTACACACACACACACACGTATATATATATGTGTGTATATATATATATATTATATATATATATATTATATATATATATATATATATATATGACCAAAACACTAAAGTTATATATATAAGATGTTACTATCGTTAATATCATATGTGGATAAAATTTAAAGTTGATGGTATCATCAGTAGTAACATAGGTGGTTCGCAGGCAAATTGCATTATTAAGCTATAATATACAAATTAGAACGAGGGGTAGGAATGCAGAAAAGCATCAACCAACTAGAAATAAGAGCTAAAGTCTTAAAGCACCAAGTTAACGGAGAAATAACAGTAGGGGAGGAAACAGAGAGAATTAATATATTCAAAGGCACACATATGAAAGACTATGCTATTTAGGATATCTATATAGCCTAGTTTCGGCTTTTGGAAATTTAGTCCTTCAGATTCTACAGTGTAAACTACTTGGTAAAAATTCAACCCTGTCACGTTATGTATCCGTTAACATACTGGTCTTGTTTTGCGCCAAAAACACAGTATATGGTGCAAAAATATTTATGAACAAAACATTCAAACACTAAAGTTTGAAATAAGATGTTACTACTATTAATATTATCTGTGGATAAAATTTAAAATTTGATGCTATATATATATATATATGCATCCGTAGTTTGATAATAGAAATGAAGTCCTCAATATGAACGTAGAGTACAGCAGTTTATCTAGGCAGGTTCTTACTGCTTACTTATGTGTGTATGTTTGTATGTGCATGTGTGTGTAGAGTGTATGCATACGTACACAAATAATTTTTCTCAGAAAGGTTTATGATGTCAGCTCACACACACACACGCGCGCGCACACACACACGTATAACGTTTATTGGAAATCGTTTTTTAGAATTTCCTCCGATGGAGATAACGAGAACTCGAAGGTTGCCATGCACCAAAATTCAATTACCAATAAATTATATACTTCTCTAATTTTAGTATTTTCGCTAATGTATAAACAGCCATAAAGTAAGGATGATATCGTATCTGACACGCCTAGAAATAGTAGTTAAATTTTCCTTCAAACCCTATCCAACTGTCTTGAAAAGTGGTTACGTCGGAGAACTTGGTCTTGGGTACCACATTATAGTCGAAAAATAAATGAATAATGACAACTGAAATATCTTTGCTTCGTTTTTGAATTTGGTTTGCAAGATTCTTTGTATGAGTTCGTGTATTGAAGCATATTTTGTTGTGTCTGGGGAGAGTCATTTTCTTTTTGTGCCTTATAATTTAACACATTCACCGGTAAAATTTCCAGTGGAATAAATAAGTGGAAATTTTACCGGTGAGTGTGTTAAATTATAAGGCACAAAAAGAAAATGACTCTCCCCAGACACAACTACGAGATATTGGACTCGTACACTGTTTGGACTGTTTCCAAATGAATTTTTATCTATTTTTCAGCTAAAACAGTCTCCAGTTCTTGTAGTGATGATGGTGGTGGATATCGACTCCTTACTTGTTTTTCTAAAATGTACCATAAATGTTCAATAATATTGAAATCTGGGGACTGTGGTGGCCAGATAAGATGTTCTTCGTACCATTCAGTAACAACTTTAGCTGTGTGAATTGGTGCATTATCGTCCTGAAAGATTGTGTTTCCCTCCGGAAACGTGTGTGTGTGTGTGTATGTGTGTGTGTGTGTGTGTGTGTGTGTATGTGTGTGTGTATGCATATATATATTTATGTGTTTGTGTTTGCCTCCCCCATCGCTTGAAAAATTGTTGGTTTGATTACGTCCCCGTAACATAGAGTTCGACTAAGGTCACCGATAGAATGAATACCAGGCTTAAAAAAAGTTCTGGAATCGATTTCGTCGCTGAAACCCGGGGCCCATGCTGCCCACAGTGCAATGATTAAAATGAGTAAAGAATAAAAGATAAACGATGAATGATTGGTGCAGAACTTGGACAAAGCAACAGCAGCAACAGCTGTTCTCACGAGCCATCAAAACCCACTCCTCTACGATATGGGTACGGTTAGAACACATTGGTCATTCGTCTGCTGGATTAAGACTGAACTGGTACAAAACAACCGAAGCACTCACTACTTTTCGAAGAAATGCACAAAGTGAATTCAAGCATCTCTTTTTGGACAGATATAATTTCATGTCAAGAGGTTAAGTTACATATGTCCTTTGCGATATTTTCAATAGAGATTGTTTCAAATATCATTTATTTTATTCATCTATTATAGTTATATATTCCTATCTACAGCTCTAATGATTACCTGTCACTTGAAGACCGCCATAACTGTCCATTCAAGTGAATGCTTATGCGTGATCTTCTTTCGTAAGAGTTGATGAGTCTGCATAAACAGACAAGTAAAACCGCAGGGCTGGCTGTGGCTAGTGAAGAAATAAAATATGTATTAAATAGGAGTAGCGATATTACATTGGTTGAGAATATTTCTTTTAAAAAATGTATTTGAAGAGTGGCTTATAAAAATGAACCAGACGCCTGTTGATAGACGTAGAACTTGTGCTGAATAACAGCTTTCTCTAGATATATGTGTAATAGTTTAGCGTTAAATTGATGTGTAAGAGCTCTTTCTTTTTTTTTTCCATAATGATGACTTGATTAGATAGCCAGTAAGGTAGGTAGACTGACAGACAAACACACTGACAGATAGTTAAATATACAGATAGATAGAAAGATAGGTTGATAGATATAAGTAGACAGATAGTCGATAAAGACACGCATAAACACACATATATACATGTATAGACACACACACACACACACATACACACACATATATATATTGATGCATACATGTGTGTAAGTGTATACAGTTTTCTCTTTCCACACACGCATACATGTATATACGCAGACATATTTATAAATAAATGAATAATATATATACACACACACACATACATACATACATACAAACAAACACACATATCTATCTACCTATTATCTGTATATACATGTGTGTGTATGTCTTGTATGTGTGTAAAGGATATCTAATTTACAAAATGACGTCTTACTTTGTTAAATTGACAATAAATGAAGTGTAATGTAATATATTTTAGTGTATAAAATATTCGGTAAAAAGAGAGCATAGCAAGTAAATAGAAACTTAAAACTTGAAAAAAGTTGAATAAATAGATTTCAAGACATCATTAGTGGGTAGCAGAATCGTTAGAGCGTCGCATAGAATTCTATATGGCATTCAAAATTTTTTTACGATCTGAGCTCAAACTTCGTGAAGTTAAGTGACTTATAAAGCGCTTAATATACTTTGTAGTATAAGGCGGCAAGCTAGCAATAACGTTAGCACACCGGGCAAAATGCTTAGCGGTAATTTCGTTTGCCACTACGTTCTGAGTTCAAATTTCGCCGAGGTCGACTTTGCTTTTCATCGTTTCGAGGTCGATTAAATAATTACCTGTTACGCATTGGGGTCGATGTAATCAACTTAATCTCCTTGTCTGTCCTTGTTTGTTCTCTCTATGTTTAGCCACCTGTGGGCAATGAAGAAATAATATACTCTACTTTAAACATACACCCTTACACCATTACCTACTAATTATAATACAGAATTATATTTTTGTGGGTATGTGTTAAACCAGTGATCGATTAAATTTAATCACCCTCGAGTTCATAATACAAACAGCCGGAATAGATATCAATTTCGCCTTGGAATGATTGTTTATTTTATTGATCGTGATAGAAAGGGAGGTAAAGTTAACGTCGGTGGGTTTCGAACTCAGAATGCAGAAAGCCGGAACAAATACTCCTAGGTGTTTTTCCTACGCTCTAATGTATTTGCCAATCTATCTCATCGTTTGTCGTAACGAAGAGGAAACATATAACGTTTCGGGAAAAAGCTTTCGTCAAATCTCTCAAACTTACGGTTTACTTTTACATACATAAGCTCCTTCTGAAATAAAACATACAATCCAGTTTTGATTTACAATTGAGCAAAAGAAACTCAGAACTCCAAGATATGAGAGGTGGTTTGCGTCATTTAAAATATTTTAGCAAAGTTTTCAAATATGGCGTGAGGGTTAATGTCTTAGGAGAAAGAATACTGCTAGAATATTTATGGAAGAACCGATTGTAAATATTTCAAGAATAGGTGAAGAAGAAATGATGTAAGAAGTGTAATGGTATGAAGATGTGACCATACGAAAGAGTACGAAAAGGTCAACGGCCCGAGATTCGAAGCTAAGTGAAGGTTTGTGTGTGGCTAATAGGACTGCGATGGATGTACTGAAACCCCAACTCCTCGTCTGCGATTGTATAATTTATTTTCCACTACATTGGCGTGTATAGATAAATGATGCCTCCAGGGAACACATAAAAGTATTACAGTCTCATCAAATATAACAAAATTCACTGAATGCAGTAGTCTGGTTTATTGATATAAGACAACTCGCTACTACTACTACTACTACTACTACTACTACTACTACTACACACACACACACACACACACACACACACACACACACACACACACACACACACACACACACACATATATATATATATATATATATACAACTACACCTACTACATATAATATAGAGCTGCATATTTTACAAAAGTTTTTTTTTTGTTTTTGTTATCAATAGTGACGAGCCAACTAGTAAATGTCATGGCTGAAACCCTCTCCAATCAGCACTGTTATTCTTTCTTCCAATACTTTGCTTTGTCACTCCATTTTCTAATCTTCTATTAACATCTTATTTGCCCGAAGTCTCGCTTCGTTCCCAGACTCTCTATTGTTCTTATCTCGTTACTTCACTGCATATTTCTCAAACTTGCAATCACAATGCTATCATAAACATTTGAATAATGTTCTGCCAACAAAAACTGCTAACCACATCAAAAAGGAATATGACTGTCACACAGCTTATGTAGTTCATCTCCCGTTCCAAATCTCCGAATTGAGAAAACAATTACTTAATTACGAGACGTATGTGGTTTATATATTTTAATGAGTTCATAAAAATGTCTTAAAAGAACTGTGTCATTGTAAGCTCTTTTTCGTTTAGGTTTACAATATTACGTGGATTGCTAAAAGAAGGAACCACTCTGCAATAATTATTATAGTTTTCTGACGTTACGATGATAATGATATTGAAGATGATAACTATTGCTGTAATGGGGTTCGTTTTGCTGTAGTTATTGTTGTTACTGCTTTTGTTGCTATGGTTGTTTAGCCCCGAGACAGTCCTGTTGAAGCAGACGTATCTTTAAAGGTGTTCCTACCTTGACAATTTCGTTTTTATTTTTTCCATGTATTATGTGTCCCACGTTACGTATTTTGCTATATGTATCAATTTCTAGGACGGTAGGTAGAAAGATGTCATTTGCTGGAGATTAAGCTGGAATTTTTTTCTTGAAGGTCGAACGGCTACGTGGGCTCTTTGGTTGCCTTGGTATTATTTGGGGTTGAAAGGCGGTGAGCTAGCAGAAACGTTAGCGCCCCGGGCGAAATGCTTAGCGGTACGTTCTGAGTTCAAATTCCGCCCAGGTCGACTTTGCCTTTCATCCTTTCGGGGTCGATTAAATAACTACCAGTTACGCACTGGGGTCGATATAATCGACTTAATCCGTTTGTCTGTCCTTATTTGTCCTCTCTGTGTTTATCCCCTTGTGGGTAGTAAAGAAATAGGTATTGTTTGGGGATGATTGTGACGATAATGGTAGGAAGATGACGTGACAGCACTCAGAGCGATAATTGTAAATATGATGATGATGATGATGAAATAAATACGATGATGATGTTGATAATGATGATTAAGATGATGATGTCATTGATATTAATGGCGATGTTTACAGCCGTTGCCATCACAGATCATCATTATGATTTTCCTGATTATTTGTAAGATCATATTCGTTCTCTTAATCATAGTCATCGTTATGATTCTTAGTGTAATCTATGTTTTATCTGTTGCTGCCACTGACGTCGACATGAGAGTTATCTACAAATAATCGTACAACATTTAGTGTTCAACTGGCCATAAATATCTCACCATTTGTTAATTTACACATTCTTCTTATCAACATAAATTTGTTTACTCACTCTCCCTATACCCAATCATGCATTCAGCTAAAATATATATCAAAACGACAGCAATAATAATAATTCTTATATACATATTTATATATAGATATGTAAGGCGGCGAGCTGGCAGAGACGTTAGCACGCCGGGTGAAGTGCTTCGCGTTATTTCGTCTGCCGCTACGTTCTGAGTTCAAATTCCACCGAGGTCAACTTTGCCTTTCATCCTTTCGGGGTCGATTAAATAAGTACCAGTTACGCACTGGGATCGATATAATCGACTTACTCCGTTTGTCTGTCCTTGTTTGTCCCTGTATGTTTAGCCCCTTGTGGGTAATAAAGAAACACATACATATTCATATATAGAGATGTGTCTATATGTGTGTGTGTATCTGTTTGAGGATATGTGTCTGTATGTGTGTGTGCGTGTGCATGTATGTGTTGTGTTTGTTTGTATATATAGTTACAATGCACCGAATGATAAAAATTCGCCTCGATCCTGAGGTGTTCAATTTCACTTCGTAGAATCGCCGGCAAAACGTAAATTTCTATATCCTGATAACCCTTAATGACGAACCTAGTCATAACTAGGGTGTCCTTACCCTAACTATAAGCAGCCAATACTTTGAAGCTTATCAAAAGAACGTATCTTGGTTATTACAGTAGGGTAGATAGGCTCGGTAGGCTAGGTGACACACACATTATTGCAGAGTATAAATCCCTGTTTACCTAGAGTAAGTTTATTTCCCCTTACGCGAACAATCACCGTGGCAGTTAAGAATTACACCACACACCCATCCTCGATACGGTAGCTGTTACGCAACTTGAAATCACCGAACCTGTTAACTCCTCAAATGCCCATTGTCGTCGCTGAATTAACGAATCGTATAGAGCGCTGACTGCTTAATACCGATGCTCCACATGATCTGATCTACTATGTGGAGCATATAATGTAATGATCTGTCATCGATGTATAGCCAAAGTTTTTAGGTGATAAGAACTGAAGAGTGGAGGTTCAAATACTCTTAACTAAAAGTCATTCTAAAATTTCTGTTAAATTGTTTTCATTCGACACCGGATGTAATCGCAAATCGCGTGCTCGTCTTCAGGTGTACGGGGTCAAGAGTGAAGAGAATTTAAAATAAGTTGACGCAATGTGAAACTGGGTCGACGTGTTTTATATACATACGTACATAAATACATAGTATATGTGTGCGTGTATGAATGTATTAATATGTACTTGTATACGTAATTAACAGTTCAAGAATGAAATGTAATTCGGCTGTTGACAAGAATCAAACCAGTCACCACTTGTTTACTGATCAGGATGGAAGAACTCACTGTTGCACAACAGGACTTTCACTGATTAGATAAACATATTATAAATTACAATAATCCATTTATATGCGAAAAGCACACACACTGCAATTCCTTTCTTATTGACGTCAATTACATAATCGAATTTTTAGAAAAGATCCATACGAGAACAAAGTAACAAAGGCAACAGTAAAAACCACCAGCACTGATAACAACGAAGCTAAACAATAAAAACTCACATAATGTTATGATATCTGAACTCGTAGTAAGCAAACAAACTTTCATTTCTGCTTTGATGAGGCATGAAATAGGATTTTTATTGTTATATCAATGAATACACGAGCGGATAAGAATGCTGCTATTAAACAAGAACTAACCGGCACACAATTAAGCAAACCAATGTTATTGAAAAGGCGAACGATTGAGTTGCTGGACTACTTACTCACTCATAGGTCGTGAGTTCAAGATCGCGACAAGAATGTCTTTCCATTTATGTGCTGGCTACATTGTATTATTTTTATATATAAAAATGACATTCATTCAAGCTATCAAAAATAGGAACCGGGCTGTCTGGGAAAAGGTCAAGAGGGTTGTTCAGACGTAAGGTCGAGCAATTAAATCTATTTATTAGGGAGTGTGTGGGATAAATAAATGTTTATAATTATATATGTGTGCGTGCAGACACACACACACACACACACACACACACACACACACACATACAGACAGACTCTCTCTCTTTCTCTCTCTCTCTCTCTCTCTCTCTCTATATATATATATATATATATATACGTATGTATGTGCGCCTGTAAGTATGTAAGTATTAAGTGTGCGTGTGTGTGTGTGTGTGTGTGTGTGTGTGTGTCTGCATATATATATATATATAAATCAGTGTGAAATAGCAAATTTCCTTGCAATCGTAGATATATTTAATCATAATCGTGAAACGTGAGTAATGGATACAAAAACTGTGTACACACACAGACGTATATAATAGCAAATCAGTTTACATGCCAACAAAATATATTTAGCCATATTCGTAAAGCATGTGTAATAAATGTAAAAATTGTGCATATGTATGTACAGGGGTTGGACAAAATGATGGAAGCACCTAGCATCACAGCATCATAATTTTGAACTATCTATAAAACCATCAAATGCTTGTTAATTTTTATGTTATTTGATTTATTATTCGCGTTGCTTAACATGTTTTTGCTAAAATTGCTGTCTCTTTTCAGATATCATCAGAAAAAGGTAATTAAAATTCATTAAAATGACAGATCTATCGGACTTTCAAAGAGGTCAAATTGTTGGTGCTCGTATGGCAGGCGCTAGCGTAAAGAAAACAGCCGAAATGTTTGGTGTATCAAGAGGTACTGTCTCGAAAGTAATGACAGCCTTTGAGAAAGAGGGAAAAACCTCCTCGTCGAAACAAAACTCCGGAAGAAAACCAAAACTTTCACATAGGGATCGTTAGACTTTTACGCGAATCGTTAGAAAGGATCACAAAAGAACAGCTCACAAAATTACTGCAGAGCTTAATCACTACATCGAGAACCCAGTTTCCACAAAACTGATCGCCGGGAGCTGCACAAAGCCGGATTTCACGGAAGGGCTGCGACCAGAAGACCACTACTTTCAAAAACAAACGTTGCAAAGCGTTTAGAGTGGAGTAAAAACCTACAGGATTGGTCCCTAGAGCAGTGGAATAATGTTATTTTCTCGGACGAGTCATCCTTTACCTTAATTCCGACTACCAGTCGAGTATACGTGTGGAGACAAAAGATGCATTTGGCCCAGACTGCTTTCTTCCAACTGTTAAACATGGCGGAGAATCTGTGATGATCTATGGTGGGTGGGTGGGGCGTATATCTAGGAAATCCGCCAGCCCAATGGTTTCCCTTCATGGCAGAATTAATAGTGAAGACTATTTAAGCATTTTGTCTGATCAAATTCATCCTATGGCTGCGGAACTGTTTCCGGTGGCAAACGCAATCTTTCAGGATGATAGTGCACCAATTCGCACAGCTAAAGTTATTACTGAATGGCACGAGGACATTCTTGTAAAGTTGAACATCTTATCTGGCCACCATATTTCCCAGATCTCAATATTATTGAACATTTATCGTGCATTTTAGTAAAACAAGTAAGTAGTCGATATCCTCCACAATCATTACTACAAGAATTAGAGACTGTTTTAGCTGAAGAATGGACAAAAATTCCTTTCGAAACAATTCAAACTTTGTACGAGCCAATAGCTAGTAGAATTCAAGCTGTAATTACTGCCCAAGGCGGTCCTACCCCACATCAAAATAAATTTGTTTGAAATTTTAAGGTGTTTCCATTATTTTGTCCAACCCCTGTATGTATATATATATATTATATATATATATATATATATATATATATATATATATATATATATATATATATATATATATATATACAGTATGTGACCTCGTGAAGACTACCTGCAATTTTTTTTTCCTCTGTCCTCCCGTCTCGGGATCTTTCTTTCTCCTATGTTTCCGACGAAGAGCTCCGCTCGAAACGTCATACCCTCCTTCTTCCATTTTCCTGAGCGCCTAATAATAATAATACTGTAATTGTTCCACGTGTTGTTGTTTTTTCTGTTTTCCCGTTTGGATTAACCTATATATGTATACATATATATATATATATATATATATATATATATATATATATATATATATATATATATATATGTGTGTGTGTGTGTGTGTGTGTGTGTGTGTGGTGTGTGTGTGTGTGTATTCATATGTATATAGGACTTATATCCATATATATATATATATATATATATATATATATATATATACAGTTCACTCAGCTGGCAAAATAGAGTAGTACCTGTATTTCAAATGGCCAACCTTGTCAGACTCTGTGTCACACTGAATCTCTGTGAGAATTACGTTAAGGGTACATTTGTCTGTGGAGTGCTCAGTCACATGCATGTTAATTTCTCAAGAAGGCTGTTCCGTCGATCGGATTAACTGGAACCCACGTTGTCGTAACCGAGAGAGTGCCATATAAGATTATATAAAATATACGAAGGGGTGCTGAAAAGCTCCTGGCTTTAAGGGTGTCGGGAAAGGCCTAATTGGAGGCCCAGCTTTCCGTCTTCTTTTATAGGGCTTAGAAAAACTGAAGGACCGCTACTTTAAGTCTTTGAATCTGAGACGGGAATATGTTGAATTAAATCATAATTAAACTGTTCCTCCTGTATTTTCTTTTACCCAATGTCAGGAAGCTTTCAATACCCATTCATATATGTCAAACGTAACACTTCTTCCTTAAAGCATATTACAGAAGTATCCATCAAATAGTTAACAGGAAGTTATAAATAAACATATTCTTAAATAGATATAGGTGTTAAGATGTGAAGGTACGCAGCCCAGTGGTTAGAGTTGCATTCAATCGCAAGATCGTAATTTAATACTCCTGGACCAGTGTGCATTGTGTTCTTGAAAAAAAAAAGTTTATTTATATTATTCCATGACACTCGGCGATAAAAGAGTAATCCTGTGACAAACTAGTGTCCCGTTTAGGCGGCATGTTTTGATCTGGGTTAATTATAAGGCAAGAAAACTAGGTGCTTGGCTCTATGAGTCCTTGAACTTGAGACAGCAAGTCCTTGAACTAGATCCAGGAGACTAGATCCAGGAGACTTACTTTTTTATGGAATGATATGACATTGAGTATTTTCTTCAAACTGAAGGTGTTACTTGCTTCATCAGCTAGTTTTAATGCACGACACAGTAATGTTAACCAGTAATTCGCTCGTAGACACAGGTGACGGTTCGATTGCTAACGTTTGGAACGAGATGTTAGTATGAGACGAATTGAACGAATAAGATGGTAATTCCTATCTTAAGATAATTAAATATTAAATCTAAGGACTCAAATTTGCAAGGGAACATGTGACGCAAAGGGATTCAATGGAATATATACTTTCCTGAGTCGAGCACAACATATATTAATTCATTTGACTTGACACAGATTATTTCGGAAGCAAATAACTCAGAGATTACAATATGTAAGCAAATTTAAAACTGCGAGAGTGGTCTATATATGACAAGGCATGGATCATAGTTAAGGAAAGATGAAAAATCAAATGCAATAATTATAAGTTTAAATACTTATTAGTGTTAAGGTATGACACACGCTTTACTTGTGTATGATATCATGAGCGGGCGCTTGAGCAACCTGAACATCAAAGATATAAGAGCTAAAAGGATTGAGGGGAAACAAATGGCTCTGTCATAGAAGTGTGTTCTTTATTTTATAGATTCAACTTTAATACAAGCTAGAGTATTTGCAGATAACCTCTGTAAACCAAACCGCTATCGGCCGCTTGTAGATGCGTCCCACAGCAGTGCAGTTCGGCCAACAGGTACACACACGCGCGCGAACATATGTGTGTGCTTATATATATATATATATATGTGTGTGTGTATACTTTTAGATATCAGTGTAAGTAAACATGAACGTACGTACATCCATATATACAAATGTAATCCGCTTGATTACATCACTATATTAAACTGTAATGGATAAAGGATCCAATACAGATGTAAAATTAAAATATTTACTATCACTAGTGACTATTTACTTCGAAATTTCACCGATACTAGCTTCCTAGAACAGCGTTTGGTGAGATGAGATGTTCTCCATATATAATATGATTACGTATAGCGTAATGGTATTATCTAAATATACACATAATTGAAGGGAAGAAAAGTTTTGTTACAGGATGTAAAAAATTCAGTTTTAAATTAACATTCATATAAGTGCAGAAACACACACACACACACACACATGCATTTATATATTATATTTGCATTATTGTATGAATGTGTGTGTATGTGTGTGTGTGTGTGAGAGTGAGAGTCTGAGTGTGTATGTGAGTGTGTAGATAGAAAGATAGATAGATGCAGCCATGACGAAAAATTGGACCAAACGAGAAAAAATAGATAGTTTGTCATCAGAGAAAAAAGTTTGTAGAAAAAAACAGAAAATTCATAAAGGTGAGAATCGAAACCACTTGTGTCAAAATGCAATCAGACACGGGTAGTGACATCACTATCATAAATAAAGAAACATAACGACAAATCGGTAAGCTGAAATTATTTAAATCAAATAAAGTAGCATATGGTGTTACAGGAAAGAAATTATATTTCTTCGGCGAAAGTATTTGCAATTTAACTTTTCGGGGTAAAACGAAAAGGACAATCATTTATGTGCTGAAAAAAGTAATCACTAAACCTATTTGGCACAGAATGCATGGAGTTATTTAAAATGTGCGATATCCCCATTAGTGTTATCTGTGAAAATATAGTCGGCACGGTTAAAAGTTAGAACGAAGTCGAACAACTGAGACAAAAAATTTTTTTTAATGTTTCCAAATATTTTTTTGGAAGGATTACGCTGTTTCGCTAAAACAAAAGCGAGGATCGTGGTAAAAGAAAAGGCTATACTTGTTTTCAGGCACAAACGGAACGTGCGTTTGGGGCGTTGGACCAGGTCAATAAAGAACTAGAAAGACTAAAAAGTCTATCTGTAATTGGAAAAGTCGACCATTCAGACTGGACAGCTCCGATGGTTTATATGTAAAGAAAAAACAACAACATTAAACTAAGAGTGTGTGCAAACTTTTCAACTGGATTGAGTGACTGTTTAGTCGAACACAGTTATCCATCATCAAACCCAGAAGTGTTCTCAAAACTAAATCGAGGAAGAGGCCTATCTATAGATACAGGTAGGGGAAGATTGCGCACACCTTTTAACAATCAACACACACCGTGGATTGTATAAATTCAAGCGGCTTCCCTTTGGAGCAAAAGTGGCACCTGCCATATTCCAACAAGTAATGGACATAACGTTAAATGATTGCAACTTCGCTATTGCTTCTATCGATGATATTTTGATAAAGAGTGAGTCAGTAGAGCAACACTTCGAACGTTATTCGGAAAAATAAATGATTACGGGCTTAGACTAACTGGGGGCGAAGGCCAGGCCCACCAAGGGCGACGGCAATACGGAGTATGCCTCCGCCAACGAACATAAAATTGTTACAGGCATTAAACTACTACCAAGTATATTTCCCGAACATACACAACGCAACGAGCTGTTAAAAATAGATGCTAAATGGTTTTGGTCACAAAAATGCCAGAAGGCATTTGAGGAACTGAAAAATATGTTAACTTCAGAATTGTCGCTTTCACGCTTCGATCCGAAGTTGGAAACGATACCGGCAACAGATGCTAGTGAGTACGGAGTAGTGCCGTACTCCTGTACAGATGTGAAGATGACAGCCAAAAGCTATAGCGCACGCGTCATGGACGCTGTCGCCAGCGGAAAAAAAATTATAGCCAAATTGAAAAAGAGGCATTGGCGATTATATTTGGCATAAAAAAAGTTCCACGGGTTTATACATGGTAGACAGTTTAGACTACAAAGGGACCATCGCCTTTGCTAGCGATTTATGGATCCAAGAAAGGAATCCTAGGTTGCAGCGATGGGGCAGCATATTACTAAACTATGAATACACGATGGAATATTTAACTTCGAAAAAGCTAGGAAATGCTGACGACTTATCTAGGTTAATACCCAGAAATGGCGAAACATTCGAGGACACAGTAATAGCAGTCCTAAGAGCCGAAGGGGAAATTAAACACATAATGTAGAACATTGTACAAGAGTTACCAATAACGCTGGAGGAGATAAAGCGTCACGCGTCAAAAGATAGGGTCTTTAATGAAAAAAAAAAACAACTCTGTAGCCAACTAAAGAAAACAAAAATAGGTTTAGTAAGAAAAAAACAGCAACAGGTAAACATATATTTAACATGGTAGTGGTACCTGAAACTTTACAAAAAAAATTGTTGAAAGAATTCCATATTGGACATCCGGGGATTGCAAGGATGAAAGCACTTATGTGTATTGGTTGAAGATGGACGAGGAAGTTAAAACCTAGTAAAAGGCTGCAGAGGATGTGCTCTGGCAATGAAATTGCCTTCTAAAAGATGGGAGTTTTGACCAGAAGTAAAAAGTCCACGGTCAAGACTACATATCAATTTTGCGGTTCCGCTAAATAGTTATTACTACTTAGTAGTAGTTGACAGAAAATAACCGGATTTTATAGAATAGATATAAGTGTGGTGTGTGTGTGTGTGTACTTATGTATGCATACAAAAGAGTTTACCTCTAGTGGATGAATATTTGAACTACCAAATGGAAGGGCGATAATTCAGTATATTTGCTATGTAACGTTCATTAGTGTAAACAAACTGAATACAGTAGCTACATTAATTCCTCTCGTATTCATTACTTGAAAACATAGCATATCGTTACTTAATGTCGGTGTGTGATGTAAGTCCACGGCTAGGAGGAATTAGTGTATAACTGGAAAAAATAAAGATGTTGTGTGTACATCATCGCACGGCCGAAACACTACATGACATACGACTGCTCTTTTAATGCTTACAACATCAGTAGCACAAGTACCAGCCCTGCAATCACGTCTTTTATTTACTAAGATGAAATAAAGTTTGCTTGGATAAAACAACAACAATAAGAGAAATGAAGAATTTGTGACGTACAGGCGATTGTCAATACTGTTAACAATATTAATGAAGTAACATTAATTTCAATCAGTGCTGTACATCAACAATATAAGATGTGATTGCTTTAACCAAGTAGAAGATATTAGACGAATTTGACGCTGCCTGAATCAGCCGCAGAATATTATTGGCTATTAGTTAATAGACACGGCAACCATTACCACAAGCATCCACATGGATAACAATTAAAGTCGACATTACTTAAAGTAACAAAATAAAAAAAAAATTAATCTATTTTAATCCAGTATCCTCCAGTTTTAGACTATCCAACCTGTATTTTTTAAAATTTTATTGCTATCTTCATTGATTGTATACGCGAGTCAGTTATCCCCAGGCTTCTCACATTTATAGAGGCGGGTAAATATTTTTATTCTAAATCTTAAGAGTGAGTGTGAAAATGTTTGTTTGGTTGCTTAATGTGAGAGAAAATTTATAAGAACCAGTTTATCGTTTAGTTTTGTTAACTGCTGTGTTATTGTCGTTGTATGTGTCGTTAATGTTTTGTGTATTTTTCTTTAGAAATACCTGCAAGCAACCGTGATTGGTTAATTGCAAGTACTCAACAACGTGGCGAACACGGGGAGTACACGCACTGAACAACACACACAAAAATACACACGTACGCACATTCACACGCTCAAAGGCACAGACGCATACACACATACACAACCGCATATATCACATATATAATACATGAATGTATGTATATGTATTCACATATATTTGCGTGTACATATGCTTACGTATACAAGCACACACACATATACACACATACATAGTCTCTGTATCTGTCTCTCTGTCTATATACATTCCCAGATATATATACGGAGATGTACTTGCATAGCAAGTGACCTGATCTGAGATTGTGTGCTGGAACGAAAACAATTGCAGCGTGGAGAGGTGTTTATAAGCTATTTAAGAAACACAGAAAAACATATATATATGTAGGTATGTATACAGATATATATATGTATATAGATATATATATTCATACTCTGTGTGTGTGTGTGCGTGCGTGTTGTTGCAAGAAATCTTCATTTAAAAATGTTAGTACTTTCAAAAAGTTAGTACACGGTTTCAGATACCATGGGAAAAAAAAAACATTAATAATAATCCAAAAACGAGAATGATTTCTTTCATTGTTTTACTATCCTTTTTTTTTTCATATTTCCTAACTATAAAGGTTTTATACTTTTTAATTCGGACTGTAAATTGTTATATTGTTAGAATTTATTAAAAATTGTATATCAAACTGTGTACAATTATTTACGGATATAATCTTTTTACTTCTTCCACTTGTTTCAGTTATTTGACTGTGGCCATGCTGGGGCACTACATTGAAGAGTTTTAGTTGAACAAATGGACCTTAGGACATTTTTTTTCAAAGCCTGGTGCTTATTCTATCGGTCGCTTTAGAGGAACCGCTAGGCTGCACGAACGTGAACACCCTAACACTGGTTGTCAAGCTGTGATGGAGGAAAAACACCGACAAACACATACACATGCACACACATACACATACATATGAGGTCTGATTAATAAATATCCGGACTGTTGCCATAGTAACGAATCTAAAGCAAACAGAGTGAAGCCGCTGGGTAAAAGTTGACCTTAAACTCTGCTGTGCATGTGCACTAAATGTTAATGTTCTAGCTAACTTCCACTGTTTATAGCAGTGCTTTGTAGGAAGGTGTGTAGCGTGTGATTATCGCATTGACCATGACAGGGAAAAGTTATCATGACGATACCTGTTCAGAGACCTACACAAAGTTGCAGAAAGTGTATGGAGAGGAGTGTATGAGCTGAACACAAGAGTACGAGTGTTTCAAACGTTTCCAAAATGGCCGAAAAAATGTCGATATTGACGAATTTTATGGGAGACCCGCAACCAGTAGAACTGAGAAAAAAGAATCGCAGATGTGCGTGCAGCTGTGAGGGAAAATCGTCGAATTATCATCCATGAGTTATCAGAGGATGTGCATATTAGTTACGATTCAGTTCAGTCCATTATCACAAATTCTGGTATGAGATGCGTGTTTGCTAAGTTTGTGCCAAAACTGCTTTCAGCTGACCAAAAAGACACTCGGGTTTCAGTTGCACAAGATCTCCTTGATTGTGTCGAGAACGATAAAAACTTTTTGAAAACTTTGCGTAGGCCTCTGAGCAGGTATCGCCAAGCTTTTGGCAAAATTTGAGGCAGATTCTCTGTTCAACTTTCTCTGTCATTGTCAATGTGACGAAGACGCTCTACATACCTTCCTTTCAAGTACTGCTGTTAACAGCGGAAGTGAGCTAGAACGTTAAAACTTAGTGCGCATGCACAGCCGAGTTCATGGTCAATCTGTGCCATGCAGCTTTACTCTGCATGCTTTAGCTTCGTCACTATGGCAACAGTCTAGATACTTATTGATCAGACCACGTATATAGTTATACACGACGAAGTTCTTTCAGTTTCCGTCTACCAAATCCACTTACAAAGCTTTGATCGGCCCGAGACTATAGTAGAAGAAGCTTACACAGAGTGCCACGCAGTGGGTCCGAACTCTTAAACATGTGGTTCTGAAGCAAGCTTCTTACCACACAACCACACCTGCATTTAGGCACAATTAAAATAATTTTTTTTAGTAACGACAACTGTCCTGTATATACTGTTTATATATTTTTGTATGTGATGTAGAGTGGTTTTCCGGTACTTTTTTAAGATACTGGTAGTGTATTATAAGTGAACATGATTTTCTATCTAGATATACAAATTTGGGAAATGACATGTGCTATTTGTTCCGGCTTTTTATTTTCGGCTTTCAAATCCCATGGAGGTTAAGTTTGCCTTCCATCATTTCGATGTTGATAAAATAAAATACCAATCAACTTCGGGGGTCGATGTAATTCGCAAGAGCCCCTCCTCTTAAAACTGCTTGACTTGTACCTTCATTTGATCCCCACCATTTATATATACTTGTATCAAGCTTTTTGCTGTTGACACCCCCGAAATGATTAACCTCATCGATAATGGTGCGAAAATGTGATGACATTTGGCCGATAGCTGATGAGGGATGAGTATATCAAAGTCGCATGTGTGATTTTTCGGTGTGTTCCTTTGTTGTCACAGAATTCATGCTGTGCCAGAAAATAAGAGTAAAAACTCACTCAATGTCGAACCAAACACTGACTTCTGCTCTAACCACTGGGCCATTGCGCCTCCACAAATATAACATATACAGCTAAATAATAGGATAGTATTTCATAAGTCATCCAATTAAAATTATCGATAACCAAAATCTAAAATACTTTACAGATCATAGAAACCTGGGAAAATTTAACTTAACGTATGTATCTGTATTACATTAAAAAGTAGTATAAATAATCTCACAAAAATTACTACAGAGAAAAGTTATAATTAAAGTTAGTTGCGTTCAACAATGAAATGTTTCTACGTGTTCGGCACCCGGACAATTCCAAGTATCTCCGGTTGCACACACTCACTCACACACACACACACACGCAAACACACACAGATATACAAATACAAACAATATAACACACACAAGATTTAACGTATACCGTATAGAGTAAAACATGCATTTAGTATCAATATTTCTAAATACATAATATAATCATGCACATATGCATACGTATGTGTGTATGTATGTATATATGTGTGTATGTATTTATGTCAGGTCACTTTTGAGTGCTACTGGTAACATGTAACCCAGTACAACCTGTTGCATGGCCGGGTCGTCGGCGACTAAACAGGCAATCCCACCAAGCTTGCTTGGTGAGAGGGTGTTTATTGGTCACGAAAGGTGTATATTAGCTTGACGCTCGATGGAAGGAGAGAGGGAAAAGTTGAAAGAAGGAGGAGAAGAAGAAATCGCCAACAGACCATATGTAGTTACATTGCTATATACGATAGTGTGACTCTGGTTCGGAACTTCCACAAAACTCTCTGGAAGTTTCGAACTAGAGTCATGTGTGTGTGTATACCGTATGTACACCTGTAAAAGTTGAATTTTCTAGACCATTTTTAGGTGAAATTTATGGGGGGTCGACTCTTACATGGACACTACTTTTGAGGGGCTGAAACTTAAGCTAGACTCCAAAGTACCGTATCAGTAGCAGAAGCCCAACTAATGATGATGATGATGATTATACAAGCCTCTAAAAGATGAAATTGCATGAATGTCGACAATGAAGGAAGTAACTGTCATCTCGATAGTTTTAGGGATAATGGGATCATTAACAACTAGGTCTGAGAAATTTGTTGGAGACCTTGGGATTTGGGGTGAGGTAGTATATGCTCAGAAAATCCGCTCTGTTGAGGACAGCAAGGATTTTGAGATTAGTACTTGGATGTCAAGTATCATGGAAAGAGACGCCTGTAAGACATTTGAAAACAGGTTTCTGTTTGCACTTGCTCAGTGCAAATGAAATCGAGATTGCAGTGAAATAGAAAAATATGCTTGCAGCATATCCTGTGCATGCATTTTAGTAATGGTGATATAGCACCCATCAACAGATGTGTAGTGCTCACTGTTATATGGTACTTTACTATAAATACTGAGCATTCCATTATAAGCACCGTGCATTCCACCTATTGTGCAGGTCACAGAATTTTGTAACAGTATTATTTCTACGTACAATATAATATGGTACCTTGACCCACAAATGTTTTCCTGCTGTTCGTGAAATACTAGGGTCCACTTTTATATGGATCTATGGAAACTTCCCAATTCTTTACCCCAAAATAGGGGTCGACGTTTACATGAGATCGACTATTACTCGAGTATATATACGGTATATGTATGTATGTATGTATGTATGTATGTATGTATGTATGTATGTGTATATATAAAACGAATGAGAGACAGAAACAATCGTTTCGACCCATCTTGCATTGGACCCCTTCGCGCGACATTCTGGACAACTGGCTGTGGTGCATCCGTCGGTGCAGATGTGTTTCGTCAGGTGACTTTTCAAAAGGTACCTAGCTCAATAAAATCGGTTTCCCTTAGTTCGATTATAATACATTTCGTCATTTACCTGTAGCTGGTTGCGTACAGCGTATCGTATTTGGAATGATTTTAAACAGCATACTTCCGCGTGTATACCAAAATTTAAAACTATTACTTTATATACATGTTTGTGTGTGCGCACGTACGCGTGAGTGAGTGCATATGTACACTACATAAATGCATACAAACATGCAAGTGTGTGTTCGTGATAAGCTAAAGGAAAATGGCGTACGATAATCAATAGTTTTGGGAACCCATGACAACCATAGAAACCAAATCATCTGGAACTGTATTGTGAGGATTGGAGGGGGTTAGTTTGCCATCCTTAATGACCTCGATATTGAATGTTTTCAAACCTGGCCATTTTTTCTTTACAGTGGAGCGACGAAACTACGACTTGTTAACGGTATAGAAACTGTGAATATATGAAGAATATTCTGGCAGTATTCTTGTTGACTACTCTGATGCTATAACCAAGTTCTGCAAATCTCCTGATGGCGCACCAAAACAGAAATTTGTGCAGAAATTTGTGCAGGAGGTTACGTGGTGTAACTTGATTTTGAAAACAACATAAAGTTACAGGGCGAGGAATTATGAATTTAATAGCAACAACCTTACAAAATATACTGTTTATATATTTCGTATGAATATAATTATCTACTGGTATTTTTACACGCTAGCAGTGAGCTTGAATTGGTTTCTATACAAATTTAAATGTGAAACTATTAAAGAATAAATTATCTTTTATTTTCCATGGTATTTGAAATAATATATCTTTCAGAGTTGAAATTCCTGGTATTTGTAATGTACGCATGGCGTAAGCACTTGCACAATAAAGATTGAAGTCGAATGTTCGTTTAAGTGTAGTTGTGTCAACGTACTGAAAACCACTTTTGTGCTGTGCGTTAAACGAATACTGCAATACACAGTTAAAAAGCATTATTGTGTAGTATTGTATATTTGCATGCTCGAACTGATCCTGGCTGCTGATTAATTATGCAGCAAGTGGAAATTTAGGTGTAAATTTCAGATGAAATATCAAGTATGTATCCCTTATATTTCAGGGCGCAGCTCACTGATTTTAGATCTAGGCTTTAAGAGTAACAGTAAGAAATTAAGAGTTAGATATCTTCATTGTTACAACTACGTAACGTCTAGAATATGAAAGATAATTTTATTGAAAGAAATTAGGTCCCTGAAGTGCATGTGTAAAACCATTGTTGGGTCTCATTCTACAAGTTTGAAAGCAAATGTACCAGGCTTTTAGAACCAGAATCGGCTGCTGGTTAGAAGTTGGGCCTGTTAAGTAAGCAGTCTGCCTCTTAGTTTGTAGGCTTAGATGGGGTTTCAAATTAAATATTAAAATTTATTAAAGCTACATTGTCAGCCTTTTCTTTTAGAAAGCATATATGCCCGTTATTTGTATCAAAGTGATCCATTCTGTGATGTGTCACATCTTAAGACTTTTATCAGCCTTCGGTTGTACCTGCTTTATGAAATCCTCTATTTCTTTACTACCCACAAGGGGCTAAACACAGAGAGGACAGACAAGGAGATTAAGTCGATTACATCGACCCCAGTGCGTAACTGGTACTTAATTTATTGAACCCGAAAGGATGAAAGGCAAAGTCGACCTCGGCGGAATTTGAACTCAGAACGTAACGGCAGACGAAATACGGCTACGCATTTCGTCTGGCGTGCTAATCCGCTCTATGGAGCAAGATATGTCACCTCGGTAGAAGAAGAGCCCAGAGAAGTATTGGAAGGGTGTGTCTTTTCATCATTTGCTTGGGATTGGTCTACTCAATAAGTGACATGGAAAAGATGTAAATAAAGAACATGGAAAAAAGAATGCAAAAAAAAAAAAAAAGAAGCGAAAGGAACTTTGCCGTGTGTACTTGATTTAGGTGCCGATTCTCCGCTTGCAATTTCAGGGGTCTCTAATTGGAATGTGTCCAGAACATAGATATATTTAAAGAATTGTAATTTAAAAATTCTTATAAGCAAACAAAGAAAGCCTGTTATTAGTCTGCAATATTTTCTCCTCTGAAGCTTTGCGGTTACACACCCGTTATAATGCTGTTTCAGTTGATGCCTTTGCATTTACGATTAATGTAAACTTCGTTCTAAAGCATTCTTGCTCTATACTTCAACTTTCAGATACACTTTGTTACTATGTTTGTAAAGTGGAGTTGTACTTGCTCTTGTATCAAAATGAATGTGTTTGCTATGCGTATCTTGTTTTAAAGGAATTTTCGGCGAGTTTGATGTATGTTTACTGGCTCTATACACAATTTACTTTGAGAAATGCTTATTGAAAAGGGGGGAATTATTTATATTTCTATAATTAAGTTTATTTTAAAGTGATCTGCATAGTCTTTCGAGCTACTTGATAGTGTTGAAAATTTGAAAATTCTATATTGGTTAATCAGCTTTTTACACCATAGCTACCGACTAACGTTAATGAGAAAACTCAGAAGTAACTGCTTATGAATTTATTCAAGTAAAATAACTATATTCTTCAATAATAAAATTACATTAATTTATTTAGTAATTGCTTCCCGTTTGTCACCACCAATGTTTACAAAAATAAACACACACTCGCACGCAACCAGACGTACGCATGCACACACACACACTCACACAAACACAAATTTACGCGTGCGCACAGACATGAATTAAAACTCCTACCGTGAGTGTAAGTGTTGTAGTGTTGTATGTTACATAACTGTTCTATAGATATAAGACATAATTAACCTACAGATATAAGAACTCAGCAAGACACTTTCTGGCATTTTAAAGTTGAATGCTGACCTAACCAAGCTCATACTTTGTAGATTTCTTCTCCGCTGGAGAACTTCGATACCTATGTTGTTCGAACAGGTTTCACCGTAGGCGTCAAATGTTAATGGCAGAATTGTACTCATGCTCCACATTCTTGCCGCTTCGATAGGTAAATACATTTTCGAATAATAGAGCATGATGCATCAATCAAAAACTGAATTTTGATTTTAAAAATTTCTAAATCTGGCAATATGTCTGTCTCATATAATCCCTTTCTTTGTACAAGTCACTGGTTTTAAATTAATTTCTTGCATGATTTACCTGTCTGTTTACAGTATTTTATCAAACAATTGTTGATTTTTCCTTATCTTATTTTAATTTTAATGAACATCTTCTCCATAGTTTATTTCTTCCTGTTGCTTCTAATTATGAATTTCAAATTTTGGCACAAGGCCACCAGTTTCGATGAAGCGATACTTACTACAACTGATACTTATTTTATCGACCCCGGGAGGATGAAAGGCAAAGTAGATCTCGGCGAAATATGAACTCGGAACATAAAAGCGGACGAAATGCTGCTAAGCATTTTGCCCGGCGCGCTAACGATTCAGACAACTCACCGCCTTCCTGTTGCCTCTAATTATTGCTAGGTAATTTGCGTATTGGTTAAGTGGTTCTGACTCCACCTTTACCTGAGTTCTAAATGTCGCTGCTTTTGTGTATGTGGTATAAAACTGCTTTGTATGTGGTAGTATATAATCTTTTGTTATTTCCCTGATTGTACACTATGTATAGCAGTCGTTCTTTGTGTTCTTATTTATAAATATATTTCCATTCCAACTGTCGTTGTTCTGTAATTGGATTCCACTTATCTACTTGTGCTAAGCTTCTGTCTCCTTATTATCTTTTCTATAAAGCTGGTGGACATCTGGTTTTGGTCGTTGTGCTCGGTTCACACTGAGAAATTTCCTTGTAATATAATCCAATTTTATGTTTTCACTCACCATCCAATTTATGACGCTAATACTATACGACAGTGTAAGAATGGTGTTTGATAGTGTTTATAACGTTTTATTTATTGTTCTTTTTTTCTTTGGGAAATAAGTTTGCTTTTTAGTTTCAACTCCACAAGTTGTGCGTATTGATTTTTTAAAATGTTCTTCCAATATTTTATATTAGAATTGGTCCACCTTCAGCATGTCCAAGCATTGTATATTTCCTGGCTTTTAAGCTGCCCTTAATGCTTCATCTATTCCTTTTGCAGTTCAGACTTTTCCTCAGTATAATTTAGAGACAGAGAGAGGGAAACAGACAGAAAGAGACGGAGCTAGAGAGAGAGAGAGAGAAGAATAATACGACCGTGGAAACAAGTGATATCAGAACAATCCAAAAATATAACGGCTAGTAAAATTCATAATCTTTGATTGGTTCGTGTGCTGTGCTGAGAACTGAGAACTGGCGTTTTGGGTAGAATTCTTTGCTTCTTCAAATTTTGTTCAAGAAATTCGCATGAAACACTAGAACTCACATCTTCCTATAGCACACGAACGTACTTAAAACTTTATAAGTGGTTATGAGAAGCTGACATATTTTTCTACTCAAAATTCTGTCGCTGTAGTTTTGCTGAATATTTATTAGAACATATATGTTAGTCATGATATCTATTGACTTCTAACAGCTGATAGATGCTCTATTGTATCACGATGTCGTTCCCCACTTCCTATATTTCCACCTTTTATGAGTTTTTTTCTGTTTATTTCTCATCCATCACAATACTAAAAATATTTACATTCAGAACTCCTGTTGGTTTTCTGATAACGTATTTAAATTTCAGTTTCCACTATTGTTAAATCTTTTGTTCTTTCCCAATTTGTTTTTACACCAAACCTTTACTGAACTACGCAAGCAGCATTATAAAACAGCTGCCAAGACTGATGAAATGTGTTCAATAGTATTTTGTTATGCTATCCGCTTTTTGTAATTACTTTATTTCCCTTTCTTTCTGTCTACATACTCTTGGCTAAGTGGTGCTTGCAATTATTCAATTTGCTACCGTTTCTCTAAGTTTCGATACGGTTTTGGGTTACCAGCAAAACCGTTTACAGTTCGTATTGTTTCACTCAACATTTAAAGTCTAACTCGCAGTAAACGAGAGTCAAAATTTATTTATCAGTCACTGTTGTAAGCAGTGGGCGCACAATGTAAATACTGAGTGTTTCTTTCGCTCTGTATTTTCAATTCAAACCTCTCAGTAAATGAGCTTCCGAATGATGATCTTACCCCCCCTCTCTCTCTCTCTCTCTATATATATATATATATATATATACACACACACACACACACACATATGTATATATGCGTGTGTGCGTGTTTATATACCCATCTAAGTATCTTATATAATTTCCCTAAAATACGCAAACGACAAAATCTTACCACACACTTTCAAAACCAGAACAATTATATGAAGCACGTTCACACTTGGTCACCGCATCAATAATTGCACACGTTTCTCCTGATTACAACCAATATCTCCATTAATTAAATATTACTCATTTACCACATTTAATCCTTAGTAACACATATTCTGTCCCTATCGAGTTCTTGATCATAAGGAGAATTACATATCATGTACATACGATATTACTTTTACCTTCTCACTTCATTTTCCGAGGATAATCTCGCTTGATCTCTTTCCTTTGCATTTTTTTTATCACATATATTTGTTCATTTACATGTGAACGGGTATATTAAAAATCCCCCTCTGTTTTCATGCTAAATGCCCGCAACCATCTCTTCCTCACCACATCCTTATTTTCAGATTGTTATTTTACATAACACCCAGTTGTGTTATCAGAATATATTTCACTTCCTTCTACGTTCTATTTTCTCTTCAAATTATTATTATTATTATTATTATTATTATTATTATTATTATTATTATTATTATATTATTATTATCATTATTATCATTATTATCATTATTACTATTATTATTATTATAATAATAATATTATTATTATTATTATTATTATTATTATTATTATTATTATTATTATTATTATCATTATTATCATTATTATCATTATTACTATTATTATTATTATAATAATAATAATTATTATTATTATTATTATTATTATTATTATTATTATTATTATTATTATTATCATTATTACTATTATTATTATTATTATTATTATTATTATTATTATTATTATTATTATTATTATCATTATTACAGTGATCGTTGTAGCTGTTGTTATCAGAACAGCTTATTGCTGGTGCTGCTGCCGCTGCCGCTGCCGCTACTACTACTACTACTACTACTACTACTACTACTACTACTACTACTACTACTACTATTTCGCATAATAAATATTCATTCAGTTTTGACATTTGCGAAAATGGTATTCGAAATATCAAATAATTTTAACATTTACTGATTTCTCAGGGAGAGAATACGGAAGAGAAAATGAAAGAGAGGAAGTAAGAGAAATACACGGAAAGTGACTGGGTGAGCAAGAGAGAGAGACAGAGAGAGAGAGACAGAGAGTAGAGAGAGCAAAAGGGAATGAGGTAAAGAGAGAGATAACGATGAAGATAATTATGATGTAGAGAATTAAGAGAAAGACGAAACGTCACATAATATATTGTCATTCTTAGTCCCTCTCTTAATAAAATGTCTCGATTTATCTCTATTTGTTTCCGGCTAATTGTCTTATTATATTTCTCTTTATTTACCTAAATGTATCCATCCCTATCTCTCCCTGTTCCCCGTTCTTTCCCTTGCTCTCTCTCTCTCTCTCTCTCTCTCAATTTATATGCTCCACTCCGACATATATGTGTGTAAATATATGTATGCAGCTATGTATGTATGTATGTATGCATACATTTATTTATATAAATCTATATATGAATATGCGCGTGTGTGTGTGTATGTGCATACACATATAAATATATATAGATATGCCTTTATGTATATATATGTATGTGCATACATATATAAATATATATATATATATGCCTTTATGTATATATATGTATGTGCATATACATATAAATATATATATATGCCTTTATGTATATATATGTATATATATTTATATATATGTATGTGTGTATCTGCATGCATAAATGCATAGATACGTACTTAGACACATAAACTTTTGTATACATGTGTGTCTACACACACACACGCGCACACACATGCATGGACACACACACACATACACAAACACTCGCACATGAAAATACTCGCACGCACACGCACGCACATGCGCCTCTATTTATAGCAGTATATTATTTTAACATTACCACATCATAACTTGAATTTCATCTTTCGTTTATCAAGGAACGTGGGAAAAGTTACATGATTGCATTTTAATATATTTAATCCTCATTATTTATTATTAAAATTACACTTACTATTTCAGTGGTTTTGTTTCATTCCAGTAAGTACTAAGTTTCATTGTTTAATGGTTAGGGGTGACTTTTTATTAATATCAATGTGTATGTATTTGTAAACGGTCATTAGATAATTATATGTAAATTTACTAAATTTATTCTTGTGGCTTTATAGAAAACCACGACTGAAAAAGAAATTGTATATACCCCTTGTGCAATATTTAAAAATATAGGAGGGACATAGTTAAAGGACAGCCACTCTGTAATACTTTTAATGTCTTTTTAAAACTATCGTGTTATTTCAGTATGATAATGGAGAAGTGTCCGTATCGTATCTAAATAAATAGCGGCGCTTGTGTGTACATGAAAATTTATTGATATTAGCTGTTCAATATTTTAGTGTCGCGTTTTTATATGAGATGTTCCTCAATAATACATAAAACTACAGAGTGAATTTGATTATATAATTGAATTGTAATTGATTGAGACTCACAGAAGCCACCTAATATTGAAGTGTAATTCTTTTAGCTTTCAAATACTAATCGTAAGTTGCAAAAGTATAATTCTGTTGGAGGTATCTAAGTTTAAATAGATTTACTGCTAATCTGATGTAATACATGCGCTCTGCTTAACGTTAAATTACACTGTAGCTGAATCGGTAAAGACGTTTTTGAGACAATTATCATTGATTGGACACAAGTTTTGTAATTGACAGACGGAATTGTAATTTTTTTTTGTCATTTGGGTTATGAGAATTGAGATAGTAATAATAATAATAATAATAATAATAATAATAATAATAATAATAATAATAATAATAATGAAAACTAATGGTTGTGTCTGTAATAATTGGTGCATTGGGAACTGTAAGTAAAGACACAGACAAATAGTTGAAGGAGATTGGAATAAAATGTCCCGTAGATCTTTTACAGAATGTTTGCTTTTTAGAGATAGGAAAGATTATCAGGACGGTCTTAAGTACTTGAAAGATTATTGAATGTTTGTGGATACTTAAGGTTACAGGTAGTAACCCGTTGCCCATATGTATTTCAACCAAGAATAAGAACGAAGCAACGACGTTTATTGTTCTTGTTTCTCTTTTCGTTTCTTAATGTTTTATTTCATTAGTTTTTTCTAATTGTTTGCTCATTGAATTGACTATATAAATACGTGTGTCTATATATACTTATAAACAACACTTATTTTAGTGCTGTTGACACCGCCGGATTGAATGGTACTGCCCGAGTGTCGAAACCATAATGATATCCGTGGGGCAACTGATGATGGAGGTATGTTGGGTTGTTGGTATTGCTGTTTTTGTATATGTGGAATAGTATTATAACACATCTGTTTAAGATACACACACACATATATATATTGAGAGAGAGAGAGAGAGAGATGAGAGAGAGAGAGAGAGAGAGAGAGAGAGAAGAAAGCAATTAGTTTTAAATCTCTGAGCGAGAAGTACATAGTAACAGTACTACAGAGTAAAATACATTTGCCAACGTAAAGTGGCAGTCCTGAGTTGGACGATGTTACTACCCGTTTTATCTCCAGGAAATCATCGTTTCCTGCTGACTACTGACGCACAATTGCGTCCTTATACCTCGAACAAGGGAGCTAATATATCCTGTCAGTCTTAAACTGTAACTGCGGGCCATCGTTTCTAGGTTATTTCTCTTCATCAGCACAGAATAACCGTTGGCTAGAGATGGCAGCACTAGGCCTTGTTCGAGGTATATGCTTTTAAAATGGAACACAATCACTGATTTCGTAAAGAGACATTAGCTCCCTTGTTCGAGGTATAAGGACGCAACTGTGCGTCGAAAGCCAACTGGAAAAGACGTTTTCTTGGGGATGAAAAATGTAGTAACATCGTCTTAATCAGGACTTCCACTTTACGTTAGCAAATAGATTTTACTCTGTAGTACTGTTACTTGTTGCTTCTCGCTCAAATATTTAAAACTAATTGCTTTCCTCTTTACGAGATCCGTGACTGTGTGTCGCTTTAAAAGTATATATCTCAAACAAAAAAAAGGTAGCAACACCGTCCTAATCAGGACTGCCACTTCACGTTGGCAAATAAATTTTACTCTCTCTCTCGCACTCTCCTAATATATATATATATCTATATATATAAAACTGTAGTTGTGTGAGTGTCTGTCCCCTTCGATTTAGATTCCTAACTACTCCCACATTTTGCGGTGCAGTTTAACCAAATTCGGGTATCTTTTAGTCGCGATTCATATCGAGCCCGTCTGAGTATTAGCGCGGGTCTACGATGAGTCTACGATTTTAAAAGTAATTTAACATCATTTTTTATTCCATTTTAATGCATAATTTTTCGTGTGTCGATGGCGGTGGAGTTGGCGTCCATGGTCACACCTGCACCTGTTTGCTTCTCCCCCTTCTTCCCTCCCTCGTGAAGCTGTGGGGAAGGGAGTGTAAGGAAATCAACGTCGTAAAGCGTTGTCAAGGAGACCAGCGTTCTTTTAGAACAACGACTTCATGGCTTGAAGACACCAAAACAGAAATGGCTAAGAAAGCCCGAATTGGCATCTATAAGGGAAGTAACTCTCTAAAAATGCTTATATAGTTATTTCCCTTACAAACCCGAGCAACGCCGGGCGATACTGATATTATTTATATATATATATATATATTTCGAGCGTAATGTATTAACGTACCAATGCGATATAACAAATCTATTAGATACGCGTGTATTCATTTAAATATCAATTTTATACATTGACAAAATTTTGACTAAACAATGCAAGTAGTAGAAGGAAACAGACATATGCATGCGCAAGCGTATTTGTGCACGTATGCATGTATGAAACAATATCGACCGTTACTGATAATACATCGTAAGCCTAAATTTCATACTTAAGCTCACCAAGAAACCATCGGTTTCGATGTAGTGCCTCGCAAGATGAGTTTCGAGTCCAACGAATGCTTTTCCATATTTTCCATCTAATTTTTTTTTGTTTTACTCTAATCTACTGTATTATAAATAGTTTATAGCCGCATAAACATTTGAAATACATTGTAAAACTGTAAAATTTATTTGGCTAAATCCATGTGACTGAATCCATGTGCACGTTATATTGAGTTTAAAACAACAATATGAAGTTGAAAGTATTGTTTTCAATCGTACGTTTGCTATCTAAAGAAGTATAGTACCTGAACTTCGAGTGATGGCGTCAAATACCTTCGGTCAAATAAATTATGCATACATATATACATGCATAAACACACACACACACACACACCACACACACCACACACACACACACACACACACACACCCAACTGTCTCACGCTCCCTCCCTCACTATCTATCTATCTCTTTACCTATCTATCTATCTATCCCCCCTCTCCTTCTGCCTCTCTCTCACACATTCTCTTTCTGCATACAAATATATATATATATAGACATATATACAAATATATGTATTCACTTTCACTTTCACTTTTACTTGTTTCAGTCATTTGACAGCGGCCATGCTGGAGCACCGCCTTTAGTCGAGAAAATCGACCCCGGGACTTATTCTTTGTAAGCCCAGTACTTATTCTATCGGTCTCTTTTTTGCCGAACCACTAAGTGACGGGGACGTAAACACACCAGCATCGGTTGTCAAGTGATGCTAGGGGGACAAACACAGACACACAAACACACACACATATATATATACATATATACGACAGGCTTCTTTCAATTTCCGTCTACCAAATCCACTCACAAGGCATTGGTCGGCCCGGGGCTATAGCAGAAGACACTTGCCCAAGATGCCACGCAGTGGGACTGAACCCGGAACCATGTGGTTGGTTAGCAAGCTACTTACCACACAGCCATTCCTGCGCCTAAATATATATATATAATATATATATATATACACTTAGAAATATATGTATATATCTACATACAAATATATATATATACATGTACATATGTTTATATATACATATATATATATATATATATATAAACATGTATATATAGATATATAAACATATGTATATATATATGAGCATATTCTTTTATTCTTGTACTTCCTTCAGTCATTTGACTGCGGCTATGCTGGAGCACCGCCTTTAGTCGAGCAAGTCGACACCAGAATTTATTCTTTGTAAGCCTAGTATTTATCCTATCGGTGTCTTTTGACGAACCGCTAAGTTACGGGGACGTAAATAAACCAGCATCGGTTGCCAAGCGATGTTGGAAGGGACAAACATAGACACACAAACGTACGCGCACACACACACACACACATACACACACACACACACACACACACACACACACACACACACATATATATACACGACGGGCTTCTTTCAGATCCGTCTACCAAATCCACTCACTGGGCTTTGGTCAGCCCGAGGCTATAGTAGAAGACACTTGCCCTAGGTGCCACGCAGTTTGACTGAACCCGGAACCACGTGGCTGGTAAGCTATTTACCCCACAGCCACTCCAGCGCGTATATATTATATGCATACATTTGCGGGTATGTGTTAGTATGGATGATGTCTGTAAGCGTATATGTGCATAAACTTGCATACATACATCTATCCATACATGCATGCATACATACATACATACATACATACATACATACATACATACATACATACATACATACATACACACACATACCTACATACATATATGGACATACGTATTTGTGTATATGTGTATATATATATATGTATATATATGTATATATATATACATGCTCATCGATATATACGCTTATGTACACGCAGACGTTAAACAACAACATCATCATCATCAACAACAATAACAACAACAAGAGCAATCTTCACTGCTGATACAACAGTATCGATACGGTTCCTCATCTGACATATTACTGCTCTCCCAAAACAGATGTCAGAATCCCTGACGTCAGTAGATTAAGGTAAAGGTTAACAAGATGACCCTCTGGCACCAGAAGTTTACGATTTCTGACAAGGTATACTCCCCCATACCCTCCCTCTTGCACTTTCTGTCATTTTTCTTTGTTTCTTTCCTTCTTTCTTTCTTTCTCTCTCATTCTCATTCTGCTCCTCCTCTACACAGATGCACAGACTTCTGATATACAAGCGTATACGCACACGTAACAAAAATATTTAGAGATGGATATTTTTGTGCATATATGTCTTTGAATATGCTTATAAGTATGCACATACATACGTATATACATATACACGCGCATACATACAAACACACACACATATGATCTGAAACACAGACGTTTATAATAATAATGTATGTTGTTGAATACGTGTATGTAAGGATGCGTGATTGCTTGAATATTATGAGTAAGTATGCGCACTTATACTTTTGCAGCTCTCTATATGCATGCACTACTCATAATCCACTTTTCTATCTATCTTTCTATCTATCTATCTATCTATCTATCTATCTATCTATCTATCTATCTATCTATCTATCTATCTATCTATCTATCTATTATCTATCTATCTATCTATCTATCTATCTATCTATCTATCTATCATCTATCTATCTATCTATCTATCTATCTATCTATCTACCTATCTATCTATACACACACATACATATATACGTATATATATATATATATAATATATATATATATATATAATATATATATATACACATTGATCATAGAACAAACAACAAATTCGAATCAATGACTTTATGTATAGCTCCATATCTCAAACATTTGATCATATATAAATATTACCATGGTTCTTAAAGATATAAAAATATACAAATATAAAAAACACAGAAGGTAAAAATATATATGCGAATAAAATACAAATATATAGAACGGCCTATCAAAAAGGTAAATACAACTGACTAAAAATTCAACGAATGTGATTGGCAGAGGGCTGATTCCACCAATTTCTTCGATATTACTATGGGGCCATCTGATTCAGCACAAGTGACTGATTTGGTGGGCCTATACCTCCTTTCGCAGATTAAGGATAGCAAGTAAAAAGAAAATATTTTACTCAGACCCTAGTAGGTCAGAGCTGTCGACGTCTGAAGAAGAACGATTAAGAACAGTCGAAGTCATGCATAAGGAACTGGAAATTAGGAATAGGAAGTTTGCAGACGTCGCCAGAGAGTCGGAGGATAATGTCGAAATTGAAATAGGAAAGTATAAAAATCTTCTCAGTCGGGATGGCTACAAAGACCAAGTAACACCCGGTCCCGCAAGAAACAACGAACAAAATGAAAGGAAGAACGGTGACATATAAAACTTACTCAATTAAGGTAGGAAAAATCGATCATATGACAATAGAGCAAGTGGAGAAGGCACTGAGGCCAATCTGGCAAGAGATAGTATATCTTGCTACGGGGCCGATATATGGAGAGGTAGAAGTCACATTTAAAAATGAAAACACAGCTAAAAAACACTCGGCGACACCATTAAGGAACGAGGAGGTAATAATTCTACCCACGTACCTGGGACAGAGAACGTCTCGAGTAAGGGTAGAAGGAATTCCACCAGAGATAAATGTTGCCTGGATAGTAGCCGCTGTCGTGGTTGGTACCGAGGACAAGATAGCGGTGCTCCAGGCCACAAAAACGAAGTGTTAACTGGAGAGGCCAAGCGTTGAACATGATTATTCAAGGTTCAAAAAGAGACGATAGAAGACATGGTTGAGACGGTAACAGTAAACGAAACAATAATGAATGTAAGGGTGGAGGGCAGAATCCCTCGCTGTTTTAAATGTGGCCTGAAGGGCCACATAAGAGCGAAATGCCCTCCACCGATCAAAGAAGCTGAGAAAACGTAAGAAGAATTTCTCCAGGAGAAGCCCCAGGAAGGACAAGAAGAAGAAAGAATGGTACCAGTGGAGGCAGAAAAAGAAAAGGCAGAGGAAGAGTGGGAAACCACGGGAAAAAGGAAAGAAGGAAGAGAAAAAGTCCAACGCATACAGAATCTTTTCCAGTTACTGCAGCATAGCTACCGACTGGACCTGGTTGGCTCTCCATTATTTCGTTTGTAACAACTTCACCATAGTAACCTTTTCCAGTTACTGCAGCATAGCTACCGACTGGACCTGGTTGGCTCTCCATTATTTCGTTTGTAACAACTTCACCCACAAATAGGGAAGAAAACAATTAGGCGAAATAACAGTTAACAATTCGATAATGCAACAATTCAACAATTCAATAATTAACATTAGTACGGTGTTACTTTATTACCCATAAAGGGCCAACAAAGAGGGACAATACAGCACATTTGGGGACATATAACAAATAAAAAAAATAAAACTTATGATATAAGGAAAATTGAAAATGAGAAATGAAAATGGTGTTACTTGCCCCACCAAGTAACATCACTTACTTCCTTTTCCTCCGTTTTCCAGTTCTTTATATTCTATAGACATTGGTAATTTCCTATGCCGTAGTCTACTTTCCACAGCTCACATTTTCCTTAGTACCCTTTTATTTCATTCATTTGTTGTTCTGTTATTAATAAACACGTATGTTCTCCGCCAATACTCTCCTCATCTACTCCACCAACATATACTGTGTTTCCCCATTCAGTCACCCTTTCAATCAGTTCATCTTCCACGTCCTCATACAGTACATACGCAAAACAAACAGCGGGAGGGGAAGTTTGTGAATTATTGTGTAAGTGTTCTTTCTTGTTTATATGTTGGAGGGGAGTGGGAAGGCTTAGTGTCTGCAGGGAGAGGGTGGGACAAAGTGGATATGGGTGGGCATTGGGTAGTTGTAGGGAGGGATTCTGTATGCGTTGGACTTTTTCTCTTCCTTCTTTCCTTTTTCCCGTGGTTTCCCACTCTTCCTCTGCCTTTTCTTTTTCTGCCTCCACTGATACCATTCTTTCTTCTTCTTGTACTTCCTGGGGCTTCTCCTGGAGAAATTCTTCTTACGTTTTCTCAGCTTCTTTGATCGGTGGAGGGCATTTCGCTCTTATGTGGCCCTTCAGGCCACATTTAAAACAGCGAGGGATTCTGCCCTCCACCCTTACATTCATTATTGTTTCGTTTACTGTTACCGTCTCAACCATGTCTTCTATCGTCTCTTTTTGAACCTTGAATAATCATGTTCAACGCTTGGCCTCTCCAGTTAACACTTCGTTTTTGTGGCCTGGAGCACCGCTATCTTGTCCTCGGTACCAACCACGACAGCGGCTACTATCCAGGCAACATTTATCTCTGGTGGAATTCCTTCTACCCTTACCCGAGACGTTGACTGCTGATATATTACAAATGAGAGAAATAAAACTAGACGAGAAGAAACTGAAAAGATTTAACGAACTTATAGTAAAGGAAGGTGACAGCCTGAGGTTGACCCCGCCGAAAGAAGTGACAGAAAATACAACTAAAATGACAGTAATTTATAGAACGCTGTCCACAGCAACCAAAATGATCGAAATAGCTACAGCAGAAGCAGTAGAAGAATGTCTAAAGGCCATTAAAAGCCTCACGACATTCTATGCTAGAAGCAAGAAATACGGCACAGTGGAGGTTTTTTTCGCGAGCGAACAAAGAAGCGATAAAGTACTCCACTGTGCCGTTGAGGTTGTCTGAGAGGGTGACACTGCCAACCAACTGTGGCAAACGTGCGGCCAGAATTAGAATTGGCAGAGTGACCCCAGAGATTGACGAGGCGTGGCTGGTGGCAACCATCCTCTACAACACGGAGGAAGAAACGAAAATTCTGAAAGTCAGAAGAACAACGGAGGTAAACTGATGGGAACACGTCCTCGAGGTGACGGTCCAAATGAGTTTACCGGATCTACATAAAATTGTAGAGGAGGTTGTGTAGCCCGAGGAGATGAAACTAAGAGTGGTAGTGGAGGAGCAAAGGCCAGTAGACGAAAAGAAAATAGAAAATGTGGAAGAAAAGTGTATGGTAGGGAAGAGAAAGAAGAAAAGAGAGGGAAACGTGGACTCACCACCTAAGAGTCCGCTGAAAAAGAGAGAGGAAAACGTAGAGGAGACTCAGGGTGTGATATCAGCTATACCAATAGAGGAGAAAGTGAATGTGCAGAAAAGAAAGGAAGAAAGAAGGGAGATGCCAACAACATCAAGTGGGAAAGATACAGAGAAAATCAGACACCGATACCAGTAATTAGCACGGAGGAGAAAGTGAAGGTGCAGAAAAGAAAGGAAGAGAGATGCCAACAACATTGGGTGAGAGAGATGCAGAGAAGAAAGAGATGGCGATACCAGTAACATCAGAAGAGAATAATAATGGAAAACAGGAAGAAGTGCAGTAATGGAAACACTTACGGACTATGATAGAGTATAAAAGAAGTGTAGACATTGAGAAAAAAATCACTAAGATGAAACATGTAATTAGGATTAAATTAGCGGCGAATGTTTGTAACGAAGGCTGTAGAGCAGTCTTGCTTGAGAAAGAGAAAGGAGAGAAGTTGAAGGAAATGTTTGGAGAGAATATAAAAAGATGGGCTACAGCAAATATTCTACTCAATACCACAGATTTGTTTGTCAGTTGTTTGACCTTAACCATTTGAGCATGTCCCTTAGTGGCTGAAGATATACCATCTCCGATCACGAGCAGAAGTAGTTGGGAGCATGATAGCCATGTGTTAAAAATAATTATTTAGGGTTTGAATAATTCACTCCTGGAAACATGGGTGTTTCGTTTAACATCCTTAAACAACCCTTATTCAGGGACCTTTTGAGCGGGATGGGCTTCTCCATCTGAAGAAAATTCTAACTGGGCCCCGCCTGCAAGATCACCATGTCGCGCACATATGGTTGTGATGCATGTGCCTGATACATCCTTATCAAACAGGTAATCAGGATAGTCTTCGCGTCATTTTGATGGCATGCACTGCTCCCTCACTCAATAATAATAATAATAATAATAATAATAATAATAATAATAATAATAATAATAATGATAATAATGATAATGATAATAATAATAATAATAATAATAATAATAATAATAACAACAACAATAATATTAATAATAATAATAATAATAATAATAATATAATAATAATAATAATGATAATAATGATAATGATAATGATAATGATAATGATAATAATAATAATAATAATAATAATAATAATAATAACAACAACAATAATATTAATAATAATAATAATAATAATAAGAAGAAGAAGAAGAAGAAGAAGAAGAAAGATAAATAAATAAATAAATAAATAAATAAATCATCCTCATCATCATAACCATCATCATCATTCTTCTTCCAGTTTTAGATGGCTTGATAACGAGATTAAGTGGCGAAGCTTCGGAAAAACCTAGCATACTCGAATAATCCTGCAGATTGATTGGATTCGCCACGTACAGATCAATCAATCAATAAATAATCAATTAATCAAGCCGTCAATCGATCAACCAGTTTAATCAATCAATCACTCAATTATTCTCCAGTTTGAAGAAATTCATCATTTTTATGAATGGCGTTTAGTCATCTTGTCACATGTCTAAATGTATCTATGACTACTGCCACAAATTTGAACCCTTAAATGTTTGAAAAGTACTTACAAGTTTAGCAAGCATTATTCGCTGACTTTCACTTTCTCGTTTATTTTGGATCTGACATTTATATTCGTTATTCAACCAACTTCGAACTTCTTTCTTTTATTTTTCTTTCTTATTTCTTCCATTAAAACATTGTCCAATGCATTGTACTTCCGTCTTTATCATATGTTTATTTTAGACATTTCATCAATATTTTATACTTTATTTAGAAGTTGCCGGAATAGCAGAGACTGTAGGTTACCGTGCTAGATGTCTTTGACGTTAATCCATCAACAGTTGATAAAATAAGTACAAGGTATGCGCTGGTGTTGATGCAATTGATTATACATCCAGCTCTTTCGCATATTTTATTAGTTTTTCTCGTTTTGCTTTGTGCCATTGCAATAAATCAATATTATTTTCTATTTAATACCTTTATATATATATATATATATATATATATATATATATATATATATATATATATATAAATGTATGTGCGTCCGTATGTGTGTGTATGATGTATATATATGTATGTACAAGCATGCATGCATAGTGACACACATATGATTCCGTGTAAACTCTAAATCGTACATAATAATATCTTTGACAAATTATATTCTGTAATGTTCCCGTTGTAGCTATAATACCATGTTTCACGAAGAACTAAGTAATTGATATTTTGCCTGCAGCTACAGATGTTATAATTCACGTCTTACATACAAAAAAACACAGAAATGCTTACGAACACACACACACACACACACACACACACACACACACACACACACACACACCCGCACACACACACGCACACACACACACTTAAAGCTAATGAGTGTTTTTTTGTGACTATTGTCTTGCTGCCGGATTATAATAGGTATCCTTTCAAAGGATGCACTGAGTCCAGAGAAATCCAACCTGAATTACGTTTTTCTTAAATGTAACCAATATTGTATATGTTAGCGGGATCGTAGAATAGCCGAATGATTAAGAAAATCGCTTTACAACCACTAAATACCGGGATCGATCCCAAAGTGCGTCGTCTGCGGCCTGTGCCTTTTTATCACAGCCCCGGTTTCACCTAATCTTTGTGAGTGAAACTGAGAAGAAATTGTGCAGAGGCACGCTGGATACATGGAACATGTAACTCAAATGTTAAATCAGCCTTGTCACACACTGTGCCAGGCTGATACTGCTCGAGATTTACATTATGGTTACACGTGTCTGTGGAATACATACGCGGGGTACCCTAAAGTAACCGGAAACGTTCACTGTGGGGCAAGCCAGTCGTAGTTCAGACTTCCGCTCCTAGAAGCCACTTGATGCAACCCTCAGACATCAGTCCACTGACTGGCGATGTCGAGCGGGGTCGTACTGCCACGTGGTAAGTCATTGTTTTGCAATGCTCTTCCATGTTCGTCGATTTTTGCGATGGCTGAAACGAAAGAAACAGCGTGCTTCCGTGAAAGTCTGTTTTCTGCTGTGGAAAAAGGCGGCCGAAACACTTGTTTTTTCATGCTTCAAACAGATTACAAGGACTCTGCCATGAGCTAAACACAAGTTTACGAGTGGTTTCTCACGCTTTAGAAATGGTCACTCGTTGCTTGAAGGCTAACCTCGTTCAGGGCGACCGTATCCTGAAGCTCCTGCTAACAAATTTCCAGCGAGGAATTGCGAATGAGAAGTGTTGCAGCAAATTCTGTGCATCACTGGCTTACGGAAGATCAAAAGCAGTCACGACTGAATGCGGGTCGTGAACTAAAAGAACAGTTGGAAGTTGGTCCTGGTGATAAAAGCTGCTGCTGCGGCTACAACCCGGAAACGAAGTAGCAATCAAGTCAGTGGAAGCATCCAAAGGAAGTCCAATATCAAGACGATACTGATTTGCTTCATCGATGCGAAATGAACGAAAAAAACTCCTTAAAGGAAAACGTTTTGTAGATGTGGAAGAGGTGAAGAAAAAATGATGGAGGCATTAAATGGCATCACTTGGCAAGAGTTTCAGGACTGCTTCGAACAATGGAAAGCGCGTCTGAACTGATGAGTTGCTTCAAACAGAGAATACCTTGATGGCGATAAAGGTTTAAACATGTAAAACTTAGTGAATAAATTAATATTGCAAAATTCCAGTTTCTTTTGTGTAGCCCCTCGTGACTACTAATATTTTAAGTTAAAGAGCAAGTAATTTGGCTGATTGAACAACTGAATCTGCATCGTCGAAATTGACGAAGATCCATTTACTTACTGCTTACGTAAGAATAGATGGTCAGAAAGATAGATGTCTCTCCATTTCTTTTTTAAATTCTTTGACATCTTCCTTCAAAGAAACGGTGGATTTCTCTCAAAGAAACGAATGTCTATAACCGGAATTTAGATAACAACACTAGTACAGAATTTATGGATGGAATTTTAGAAGAGTCTTTCACAGTACTGTTGTTCTGCTCGGGAATTAAATTTTCAGAACGTGCTTTAAATATTCACTTTATTAGCTTTTCTAGATCTCTGGTGAAACACTTATTATCATAACTAAGTGTGCCAATGATTATCGGTAAATGTAAATGGTAATTTTTAATGTGTAAAGAGAAGATGTAGGCTTTGAAGCAGTTGGAAATAAAGATTTTCTTTCAATTCCTATTTCCAATAAAATGTACAGTTATCTTGAGATCAGTTATACATATGTATAAGCATTTGTTCTCTATTTTACATGTATGTATGTATGTCCATATAAATTATGTACGTGAGTATGTACATATGAATGAACGTATGCATGTTTGAATGTAATTTCATCACAGAATTCCTTCCAGCTGGTCACTAGCAAAATCTCAAACATTTTGTTTTATTCATGATAGTTTCAGTGATTTGTTTGACTAGTTCTAGATTTATTATGCTTACACCAGATTGTAGTTTTCAATACAATGTTCCATTAATATTCTATACTTTTTGAGATGTAATTTTTCAGTTTTGGTGCATTTAGCAAATGAAATTTAACAAGGTACAGTGACTTTAGTATGTTTCAGTGAGGAATAGATTCGAACGCCTTCAGTCACATAGTCTTAGATTCCAGTGGTGCTGCTTCACTTCCTTATGGTCAATTTTAGTGATGAAGAAACGTTTGGCACAGCTCAACACCTCTTTCTTCTGTCTTGTTTACTCATCAATCACCATATTTCGCAATATTCTAGGGGACACACCTTTAATCAATTGTGTTGTGTTTATACATAGCATATAAGTAATTTACGTTTCTGTAGATTTTTGGCTACATGCTCAAAGTTGACTGTGCAAATGTCATCCTGTCTGGTACATCAAGTTTTTTTTTTCCTTGTCTTTTGTTTTAACAAGTTGGCGAAATCTTTTGTATAATGTGAGCTAGCTATACCAATTTGGATTGGAAGCACTCCGTCGGTTACGACGATGAGGGTTCCGGTTGATCCGAATCAACGGAACAGCCTGCTCGTGAAATTAACGTGTAAGTGGCTGAGCACTCCACAGACACGTGCACCCTTAACGTAGTTCTCGGGGATATTCAGCGGCCCCTTGAAATACAGGTACAACAGAAACAGGAAGTAAGAGTGAGAGAAAGTTGTGGTGAAAGAGTACAGCAGGGATCACCACCATCCCCTGCCGGAGCCTCGTGGAGCTTTTAGATGTTTTCGCTCAATAAACACTCACAACGCCCGGTCTGGGAATCGAAACCGCGAGTCCGCTGCCCTAACCACTGGGCCATTGCGCCTCCTAGCTATACCAATAACTGACTATCAACTCGCTCTTCAGTATTTTAATGACTCCGACAAGAGTCAATATACGTACTAATGCATTTATTATGTACCTGCAGTATCGCCCGGCGTTGTTCGGATTTGTTTCGACCTTTTAGAATTAAAATTTTTGAAAAGTAAAATTTTTGAAAAGTAAAACTTTTGCATTATGTAGCTTGTTATTCTCTTTAAGTAAACATTTTTTTGGTTGAAATACACCGAACAATGGTGACACAGCAGTCAAAAAATCATAAAAATAGAGATTTTCATTGAAAAAAAGCACCTTTTTGATGTAAATAATTTTTGGTGTTAACATGGTCCAATTTGAAATTTTTCTTCTACGGAAGGAAGAGCAAGCCTTCTATCATACTCTCAATTTTGGTCAACTTGTGCCGCAGGGTCTCGGAGGAGATAGTGTTAGTTGAAGGCTACCAAACCTGCCATACACAGACAACTTCAGCTTTATATATAGAGAGATGTACCTATATATGTAAGTATGAATGTATGTACAGATGGATGGATTGATGGACACATAGATCGATCAATGGATGTATAGTTAATAAACATATTCATTATGATTTAAACAATATATAAAAATGACTTCACTATATATAGTTTTAAAATATGAATTTTACCTGCTTTACTGTTAGGCTGTGAAACCTATTCAAAACATGTTAAACGGTGGAGTGTTTGCACCTTCGACAAATTGTGCATACACTTTGGTGAGACTATGCGAATGTAGAGAAGCTCCTCTTCGATGTAGTTGATCGAGGTAGTAAACTATGTAGTTCGTATGGAAGATGAATGAATTTCAAAGACGTCTGCTCTACTAAGAATTATGTTCTTTGAAAAGATCCCCTCTCAAACAGAGAATAAGATGCAAAATCAATTGGTCTGATTTAAGTAAAAGATAATACTGTAGAAAGTTGGGCAAAACGCACTTGGTAGGTCATCAGGGAAACCAAATATGCTGAATATGTCCAAGCATTTTGAAGAGATCACATTAAATATGTAAAACGCAAATTTCATAGATATATCGTTCTTTTAAATGTTGAACTGACTCACGAATTTGTTTTTCTAAAGCAATTTTTTTTACATAAAGCAAACTAACAGTAGCTAAGCACCAAATAAAAAATCACATGTCGACTAATAATTCAACGAAGTTGTTGTCATTCAGTTCTTGGTCCGAAGAAACGCATATCAGCACACAATTCTAATTGCCATGATTCTGCATTGCATTTAATTGAGAAGAGACATTTATGTGATATTTGAGGTAGAAACTGCAAATCACCATCTGGACTAAAACGTAGTTCTCGTTTGACAGCTTATTAACAAGCAGTTATTCCACGCATTAGTATGCCGACTTATATAATACATGAATACGTATATGTAGGTATTTATTTTTGCATGTATGTATGCCTGCCTGTGCAACTCAGATTCTTCCTGTAACGTTATACATATAATTTCTGTGGAATTCTCAGCCTTTTACAGTGCAATTCAATGACTTCGTAGCTCTCTTGATCGAACACTTGAGACATATTTTACTAAAATCTATATGAGGTCTATTTACTTTATGTATAAAGCATACACACGCATACACAGATTATTGTGAAATTCTAATTCACTCTGACTTAATCATAAATTTCACTCTACTCTCAATATTGAGCTCACCCCACACATCAGTAAATGGTCTGTTGTTATTTTAAACCTAGTTTTTAAATAATCCTTTCTTCTATAGGAACAAGGCCTGACATTTCGTGAGATGGGAGTATATCATATCGACGCCAGTGTTCAACTGGTATTTATTCTACCGACCTTGAAATAATGAAAGGCAAAGCTGACCTCGGCAGAATTTGAACTCAGAACGTAAAACCAGAAAAAAAAGGTAGCTAATCATTTTGTCCGAAAAATGCCGATAACATTTATACAAACATGTATACAAACAGACATAAAACCCCATCCCTCGGCGCACGTGTATTTACAAGAAAAAGGCTGAGAGCGATTTCGAGGTTTAGGATTACTTGCCGTCATCGAACCGTGGATTAGTCCGCTTTTTTACACACCTTATACACAGTTCTATTTGAGAGTTCAGTACGTGGACGGAGCAACATATATGAAAATAAAGGAGTTTGTAGAGAGAAAGGAGAATGGGTTATACAATAAAGGGTGATAGAAAGGGAAACAAAGAAAGCGGATGGAGAAGAAAAGAAAATTTTTATGCTTTGAGAAAAAGTGGATTGTGTTAGTGAGAGGAATTGTTTGTATTCAATTATGGTTTGGCTTTAGTTGAGCATATATATGAAAGAGCGTGCTGCAAATTCGAATTACATCGGAATTCATGAGCGTATTCAGGTCACAATTTGTGTTAGTCGAAGGGTTCGTTTGGTTTATTAAGAATTTCTTACAGCTTTCTTAGTATTAGAGGTCAGAGGTTATCATGCTGCTCTATGCGGGTCAAACAATATTGCTTATAAATTTATAAATACCGTGACACTCCGTCAGTTACGACAACGAGGGTTCCAATTGATCCGATCAACAGAACAAAGTAGTTACTACTCTGATCTCTTCTTGATATTTTACAACTAGCTACTTTGGTTGTATATATATATATATATACTTACACACATATACAGACACACAAATTACAGAATTTGAACCACACACACACACACACACGTGCATAAACGCTGGACCGCCATGCTGGACCACTGAAATCTACTAATTTTGTCCCCCTCTCTGTCCCTCTGTTTTTCTGTTTATTTTCTCTTATGCCTTTCTGTTGAAGAGCATAGGCTCGAAACGTAAAAAACACTTTTTCATTTTTACCGAGCATCAAACTAATACACTTGCTTGTTGTTCATATATATATATATATATATCCAGAATCAATTTCCAAAGAATTCAAATATAAAAATACCAAGAGTCCAAGGGACGTTCACAGTGAATATTTTTAGTTTGACACTGGAAGAAAAAAAATTACAAAGTGAAAGTTAAGAGGTAAAATATGACGTTTCAGACATAGGCATTCGTAAAATATATGAATAAAAGTTCAGGGAAAAGAAGAAAGGAAGAGGAGAAAGAGATAGGGAAAGATAGCCAGTGTGTAATTTACATGTTCGATCACGCACTCATATGCACGCACACAACCCCACACGCCGACACGGACATCACACACACACACACACACACACACCACACACACACACACACACACACACACACACGCACACACACACACATCTATGTAAGCAGTTGTACATGCATATAAAAATATATGACTATATATACGTTTACTTCAAAAATCATCCATATATGTAGATATACATATATAAATAAATATACATACGACTATATGCTCAAATCCCCACACACGCATATATATATATATATATATATATATATATATATATATATATATTATATATATATATATATATATATATATATATACAGGGTGTGTCCGTGGTTTTGATGATACCTCTTTCAAAAACACTCACTTTCTCATAACTTCGTTTTTTTTTTACCTTACTTTCCAGATAAATGTCAGACATCAAACTGACAAGTTAAAAGGCACGCTGTAACCATTGCCTTAAAACGGAGCATAGTAATACAGAGATAGCTCACTTACTGAAAGTTTCCCGATCCTCCGTTGTCAAAGTTCGAAAAGAATTGGAAACTGCTGGTGGGGATCCAACATCAGCAGCTAAAACCGCCAGAAAACAAACGAGAAATAAGCATTAAAAACCCCGAAAGTCAATCAGAGCATTTGCAAAGGATCCCAAGGTTTCAGAATGCACCATCAGAAGATTTGTGCATGAGGACATCCGGTACAAGTCGTATATGATTTGGAAGAAGGTCAATTTATGTCGGATGTGACACGAGAGAATCGGGCGATCCGTGCAAAACTCTTGATAAACAGGTTAAAACACCAAGAGATTAGAAGGCTTTGGTTATTCTTCAATGAGAGAAACCTCGACCATGAGGTAGACAAAAGAACGACAGATAGTTATGTAGCTATGCAGTGACCCGAATGTAATTCCGAGCGTCATGCATACAAGTTCCCAATAACTAGTGGTCCTGATAGTCCTCGCCAACGAGTGAGATGACATACCTTCTCAATTTATTTTCACATGAATACATGAATAAGGGTCAATGCCGCTGTCTACACAAAGATGTTGTTGAAAGTTCTGAGGCCCTAATAATCAGAGTACGCAACGGAAGAGCGTACGTCTTTGAACAAGACTCTGCGCCGTCTCATAAGGCTAGGACGATCCAAGCGAGGATGCATACCAATCCCTATGATTATTTCTTCCCAGATACGTGGTTTTCTAGCTCACCGGACCTCAATCCACTGGACAATTACGTACGAGCGCATTCGAGAGAGAGAGAGAGAGAGAGAAATAGAGAGAGAGAGAGAGAGAGGAGTGAAGGAGGGAGAGCTCAATTAATACCCTTATGACACCATACAATTTCTCAAGTCTGACATAACCAGCTCTGTCTAAAATTGATAAAGATCATCTGATTCAGGCATGTCAATGCTTTCGATCCCGTATTGAAGCATCCATGGATGTTAACTCTAGATTCGTTGAATAAGTGTGATAAAAGGATTTTAAAGATTATTCACACACGAACGATTATATATATATATGTGTGTGCGTGTGTGTGTGTGTGTGTGTATGCATGTACGTATATGTAAAATATGCATGTATGTATACAGTCATATAGATGTATACACATACATACTCATACATGTATCTTTACATATACATTAGTAAAGATATAATAACTTCACTATGTAAAGATTATTCGTTTTCAAATACAGCTTTTCTCTGAGGAGGTTTCCTCTTTTTCTAAATTCATACAAATCACCTAAAAAAACTGACGCAACCTGAATATGTGTGTGTGTGCGCGTGTGTACACATGCACACCTGTTCACCCTTAAAAAGTCCAACAGATATAGCATACATAAATGTTGCCGCAGCATGTACATACACATTTTTTTCCTCATTGTTTCTGGTTCTAGGTACCAACACTTGCGTATACAAATGTATGTGTCTATCTGTGTATAAATCATCAAATCACGAACGATTATATATATATATATATATGTGTGTGTGTGTATGCATGTACGTATATGTAAAATATGCATGTATGTATACAGTCATATAGATGTATACACATACGTACTCATACATGTATCTTTACATATACATTAGTAAAGATATAACAACTTCACTATGTAAAAATTTTATATATATATATATATATATATATATATATATATATATATGTATATATATAGCGAGGAAGAGAGAGAGAGAGAGAGAGCGAGGTTCAAAACCATATGTTAGCAGTACTTTAATTTAGGGTGTATATATAATTTTCAGAGGTTAGTACCTGTTCACGATCGAAATATTATTAGTCGTTTTTCTACGAGAAACTGTCACTTAACGTCCCTGTTGATATGAACATTTTCTGATTTCAATTATTATTTGATATTTTCCTGCAGGATACTGATGTCATATAGCTGAACTTTCACAACAAATCTATAAAGTGCTGGTCTCTTGCTAATTCTCCAAAGTATTTTTCTTTTTCAATTTTTCTGCATGTGATATATCATAATTATTTAAGAGAATTGCTGGCGTTTCAGTCTCAATATCTTATAGTGCTTAATAAAAGATTCAGCTTAATTCTGAATTCAAGATTTGTATTCTATTTTCTTATTTCTAAACCCATTTTAATGGGGTTGACTTGGAATTTTAACTTACCACAGGCAATAAAATAAATACTTGATACGTTCTGAGTTTAAATCGAACAGTTCTTTCGACTTTGTGGCAGTGTTAGCATGAATGAGTACCAGCTGCATCTTGGGATTCCCCTGGCTTTTCACCTTTTGAGAGTCGATAAAATAAATACCAGTCAAACACTGGGTCGATGTAATTGACTTATAGAAAGGGTTGTTGTTGTTGTTGTTGTTGTTCTTCTTCTTCTTCTTCTTCTTCTTCTTCTTCTTCTTCTTCTTCTTCTTCTTCTTCTTCTTCTTCTTCTTCATAGCTGGTAGTAAATCTTTTCGTTTGTTAATATGGTCAAAAGTTAAGGCGGTGAGCTGGCAGAAACGTTAGCACGCCGGACGAAACGCATAGCGGTATTTCGTCTGGCGTTACGTTCTGTGTTCAAATTCGGCCGTGGTCGACTTTGCCTTTCATCCTTTCGGGGTCGATAAATTAAGCACCAGTTACGCACTGGGGTCGATGTAATCGATTTAATACCTCTGTCTGTCCTTATTTGTCCCCTCTATGGGTAATAAAGAAATAGGTATTTCGTCTGCCGTTACGTTCTGAGTTCAAATTCTGCCGAGGTCGACTTTGCCTTTCATCCTTTCGGGGTCGATACATTAAGTACCAGTTACGTACTGGAGTTGATATTATCGACTTAATCCGTTTGTCTGTCCTCTCTGTGTTTAGCCCCTTGTGGGTAGTAAAGAAATAGGTATTTCGACTGCCGCTGCGTTCTGAGTTCAAATTCTGCCGAGGTAGACTTTACCTTTTATCCTTTCCGGGTCCATAAATTAAGTACCAGTTACGTACTGGGGTCAATCTCATCGACTGGTCCCCTTCCCCAAAATTTCGGGCCTTGTGCCTAGAGTAGAAAAGAATATGTTCAAAAGTTGTTAATTGTTAAAATTTGATTATATAACATTTGTTAAGCCCACCAGAATACGGGGGCTAATTGGGATTTTTTCCCTTTCAACTGTAGATCGATCGGTAGAAATAACTTTGAAGATATATAGACTCTTCTCAACAACACTTAGAGTAAAAGATGTTTTATATGACACATTTGACCAGTGTCCGAAATATGAAAGTGTTTGGTTACAAAAAATTAATTTCTCGATCTGCTGTTGAAAGGCTTGATTTTGATTCTCGCACATTTTGGGGCTGAAATTTGTTAAAAGATTCTCAAACTTTGTTTGAGAAAGCTATTTTTTACAAATATGATGTTGGCTACTAGAGTCGTCTAACTGAAAAGATATGTAGGAGTTGACTCGTAAAAACAAGTGCAACAGGTGTCAAGGGTCATCGCTTTCACTTGCACATGGAAGAGAAGGCGTGCGCTTTTCAAGTGTTGAAAGCTTGAAGTCCAAATAATTGCAGCACTGCTACTGCGGCAAAACACAGCAAGTAGTAGTAGTAAGAAGAACAAGAACAACAACAGCAACAACAACAACGGTATGCAACAAAAAGTAGCAATAGAAACTGCTAGAATAAAGAACAAGAATAACAGCACTTGTACTAATATCAACAATAGCAAAAACTACAATAATTGCAGCACAGACTGTTCAGTAGTAACACCATCATCATCAACAAAAAATTCGTAAAATGTAGCAACTGAGGTGGCGGGAAAATAATGACTGCAACAAATTAAGCACCACCTTGTGGATATCTCGATCTAGCACTCACTCTTCACCTGCCGCTACTTCTCCCCGCCTTATGCATGTACAAACACAGACGTACATACAAAAAGAAAGGGGGAAAAAAACAACCAAACAAACAAAACAAAAAAATAAGGAAAAAATATGCAACTGGTCCCCAGCCGAGTTGGAGTCTTTAGATCATACTTCAAGTAAGATGCGGTGATGGCAAAAAAAGCCAAATACTGAGAAAAAATATCTTAAGGGAAAAGCAAAACACAAAATAAAACCAATTCCACTCCGACCCTAAACAACGCTACAAATACACCACTTGCAACAAAAGGAAAACATTCAATCGACTAAACCTCTCCTTAGGCACTGTGATAAATTTTAACCCATTATTTACACAGATGGCGAGGTGTTAGAGCGTACAACGAAATGGTTTGCGCCATTTCTTCGAAATTTTTATATTCCGAGTTCAAATTCCACCAAGGTCGATTTTGACTTTCATCCATTCGGGGTCGAAGAAGTAAGTATAAGTTGAGTACTGGCGTCGATGTAATCAACTATCCACCCCACTAAAAAAGTACCGTGGTTGTGCCAGTAGCAGGTAGGATTATTATTATTATTAGTATTAGTAGTAGTAGTAGTAGTGGTGGTGATGGTGGTGGTGGTGGTTGTGGTGGTAGTAATAGTAACAATATTAGGAATAACAAAACCGAGTAGCAGAGGCAGTGTCAGCAATATTAGCTGTAATAGAAACTTCAGCGTAAGTTTGGTGACCTTTGACTCCTGTGTTGTTTATCTTTTCATTTATCTACTCGGTGTTGCCAATTTAGCATAGGGTCATAACCAACACATAATCTTCCAGCTCCATACGTCATTCTCAAGAATTGAATTAATATAATGCCCAAGAAAATACACTCCTTCTATCCCGTTCCCTCTCTTAAACTCCCTTTTATATACTTTCTGCTTCTGCAATCCTCTCCCTTACCTAGGCAATTCCTGCTTTCCCCAGTTTTTTTTTTCATCTAGTAATCTTTATTCATTTATTTTTCATTTATTTTTCACTTATTTTTTTCCCATTGATTTTCATTGCATTTTTCCCCTTTCATTTTGAATATCATATATTTATTTTATCTAGTTTCAGCTCACGAGCTGTGGCCATACTGGGGCACCACCACATATATATATATATATATATATATATATATATATATATATATACTACTACTACTACTACTACTACTACTACTACTACTACTACTAATATAGGATGAAGCTTTTTTACTGAAAAAAATTTCATCAGAAAATGTGGCAGCATATTAAAATACCTTTATGGTTAAAATTATAAACAACTTATAAACAAGGTCTAAAGAAAATTATTTCAATGCTAATATGCTGATAACAGACTTTTAAATCGTCAATTTCCACATATTATTTACTCGCTACAGAAAACACGTAGAGCTGAAATCGAGGAAAGCTGGCCAAAATATTTTTTTAAAGAGTTCATTATTTCTATATTGAATCAATTTCGGAATTAATCTCATAATAGATGTTTTCCTCTTCAGTAGAAAATACAAAAAGACATAAATGAAATACTTACAAGCGCCCATGGAAAAAAGCCGAAGCAAAAATCATGAGTACATATAAGTACCCCAGATATATCTAAATATAAAATCTTTCGGTCAGCCTCAGCACACGTGTGAACTGTTCCCCACTACAGCTTATAGTGGTTACCAGTCCCTATAGCGAATAGTAATAAGTCTACTACTAATATAGGTTGAAGCTTTTTTACAGAAAAAAATTTCATCAAAAAGTGTGGCAGCATATTAAAATACCTTTAAGGTTAAAATGATAAACAACTTATAAACAAGGGCTAAAGAAAATTATTTCAATGCCAATATGCTCATAACAGACTTTTAAATCGTCAATTTCCTCATATTATTTACTCGACTTAAAAGTCTGTTATCAGCATATTGGCATTGAAATAATTTTCTTTAGCCCTTGTTTATAAGTTGTATATATATATATATATATCTATATATATATATATATATATATATATATATATATATATATATATATATAGTCCCAGGATTGGCCGTGTGATATGTAGCTTGCTTACCAACCACATGGCTCTGGGTTCAGTCCCATTGCGTAGCACCTTGGGCAAGTGATTTCTACTATAGCCTCGGGCCGACCAAAGCCTTGTGAGTGGATTTGGTAGATGGAACCTGAAAGAAGCCCGTTGTATATGTATGTATATATATATATATATAATATATATATATATATATAAGTTTGTGTTTGTACCTCCACACCACCATCGCTTGACTAGCGATGCTAATGTGTTTACGTCCCCGTCATCTAGCGATTCGGCAAAAACCCGATAGAATAAGTACTAGGCTTACAAAGAATAAATCCTGGGGCCGATTTGTTCGACTAAAGACGGTGCTCCAGCATGGCCAGAGTCAAATGACAAACAAATAAAAGAATAAAAGAGAATAATATATATATATAGCAACCTATGTTACAGCTGTTAATATCCTCATTTAAAAAATATACCGTAGATGATATTAAGAATAGTGACATCTTCGAGCGTAAACATGCAAGGTTATGCATGTCACATGATCACCATGTCACATACATATGGTTGTGATGCATGTGTCTAGTGTACCCTTATCAGACGGGTGGTAATAATGGATATTATGAGCTTCGTATATTTTACCCCAGTTTCACTTTGATGTCACTGCTCTGTCACTCAATAATAATAATAATAATAATAATAATAATAATAATAATAATAATAATAATAGTAATAATGATAATAAATGCCCTGATGCAGCACCAGACAGCGGCTCTCGTGGCTTCTGTTCTTAACTGATTGGAAGTGTTATTATGTACATTGTTTTGTCTTAGTATAAAAGATGGGCTACAGCAAATATTCTGTTCAATACCACAGATTTGCTTGTCTGTTGTTTGACCTTAACCAGTTGAGCATGTTCCTTAGTAGCTGACGATATGTGCAATCTCTGATCACAAGCAGAAGTTGGGTGGGGAGCATCATAGCCGTGTGTTGAAAGGAATTCTAAGAGGTTTGAATAATTAACTTTTGGAAACATGGGTAGTTTGTTCAACATCCTTAAACAATCCTTATTCAGAGACCTTTTGAGCGGGATGGGCTACTCGACCAGAAGAAAATTCTAACTGGGCCCCACCTGCAAGGTCATACGCTGTTTATCTTGATATGAGATCGCCATGTCACGCACATATGGTTGTGATGCATGTGCCTGGTGTACCCTTATCAGACGGGTAGTCGTGGTGGGTATACTGGGCTTCGTATATTTTACCCCAGTGTCACTTTGATGTCACTGCTCTCTCACTCAATAATAATAATAATAATAATAATAATAATAATAATAATAATACTTTCTAATATAGTCACAAGGCCTGGAATTTGTGGGAAGGGAGATACTTGACTGATTCTAATTTTAGGATGAAAGGCAAAGTCGACTACGGCGGAATTTGAACTCAGAACGTAGCGACGTTCGAAGTAGCGCTAAGCGTTTCGTCCAGCGTGCTAACGATTCTGCCAGCTTACTGCCTTAATAATAATAATAATATTGTTATATTTCGGAATGGTCATTTTGCCAGTTTAGCCAATAAAAACACACGCACTATATATTTGGTGTTATTTTGCTTCAGTGTTATTTATTTTTTACATTAATCTTAATCTTATTTCGGCCAGAGTTCTTTCGTCACACTCCTGTGACCGCATCAGTGGCCCTTTGTTTTCTTCTTTCTTATTTGTGTCTCTCCTTACTAACCGTCAGCCATTTTGTATTTCTATAAGATTAAGATTAATGTAAAAAATAAATAACACTGAAGCAAAATAAACACCAAATATTTAGTGCGTGTGTTTTTATTGGCTAAACTGGCAAAATGACCATTCCGAAATATAACAATATCTGTTTCAACACACGACTTCACATGAAAAAAATCTTGCACAACAAATATTTAAACGTAATAATAATAATAATAATAATAATAATAATAATAATAATAAATGAACAAATAAATAAATAAATATAATAAAGATTTGGTTTCGTGCCCATGTTAGCAATCATTAGTTTTATTATTTATTCCGAGTTATTCATTATTTGTTATTATCGTTAGTATTTTGCCTGCTTTGGATATGACATCTTAGCGACTATATAATTACTTGTAGTTCTCAAACAGATCGTGTCATTTTATTTTTAATTAGGAAAAAAATATAAATAACAGCAGAGCATTAACAGCTTCTTTAAAGGTAAAAAAAGATGACCTGAATAAAGAATTGCAAAGGTGCTGAGAAATTTTCTGACAAGTATGTTTGTAACGTCTGTGTTTGCCTTAACAAATGATTTTAACTTGACACGTAAGATAAAGTTATAGCCGTTCGGAATGTCACATTTATGACAGATGTCAACTATTGGCTGATGGTATGAAATATTGCCAATGATCCATCCATCCATCCATGCATATACATACATATATATATATTGATGTGTATATGTACGCGCGTACAAATAATTATGGTTGTATGGTAAGACGCCTGCTTTTCAACCGCATGGTTCCTGGTTCAGTCCCACTGCATGACACTTTAGGAAAGTGTCTTCTATTATAGCATGGGACCTACCAAGGCCGTGTGAGTGGAGTGGATATATCTATGTATGTGTGTTTCTGTGTCTGCGTTTGTCCCCCACCACCGCTTGACAGCCGGTGTTGGTGTGTTTACCTCCTCGTAAATTAGCGGTTCGGCAAAAAGAGATCAAAAAGAGATCAATAGAATAAGTACTAGGTTTCAAAAAATAAGTCCAGGGTCGATTTTTTCGACTAAAACCCTTCAAGTCGCACCCCATCATGGCTGCATTCGAATGACTGAAACAAGTAAAAGAAAAAAATGAAAGATATGTATGTATGTATATCTGTCTATCTATATATATATATATGTATATATGTAGTGCAAATCAAACATAAAAATAAAAACAACAAAAGACAAAAGACGTTCACAGTGAATGTAATAAGCTGACGCTCACTTTAAGATGGAAAAAAAGTGCGGTTGTTACGTTTCGACCATGGCTCTTCGTCGGAAAAAGGTAAGGTCCGGAGAGAAGGGTAAGAATAGTCCGAGAAAAGCACGTGTTGTTGCATGCCTGAAGGCACGTACACACACACATACATACAGGTAATATATATTCTTGTGTCATCTGTGGCAAATATGTGATCTAGTTTGCAGTATTTATTATATCTCTAAATGAGCCTACTTTGACACTTATAATGAAACGCTTCTTCAAGAATTACCCACCAATCTTAAAGTATAGTGAGTGTAGAAGTATATTCTTTGTGATTTTTCGTTAGAATACTGCATTTCTTTTTCTAATAGATTTAGTTCTTATAATTAGTAGATCATTTCATCCTTTCGGGGTCGATAAATTAAGTATCAGTGAAACACTGGGATCGATGTAATCGACTTGCCCTCTCCGAAGAAATCTGAGGCCTTGTGCCTCCAGTAGAAAGGATTATTAGTACGACCACATTAACAGTCAATCTCGGTTACTACATTGTTATTCTGCTTCAAAGTGTAATGAACAACAGATTTTTACATCTTTTTCTTCCTCGAATTATTGGATAGTTTTTGCCAATTTAGAAGCTATGCGCTTATTTTTAAACCATATTTTTGCTGTAAGTAAAAAATAAAAATAAAAATAAATGAAATAAAAAAAAACTCACATATTCTCCCAACGAAATGCGAGACAGGAGTTCAAAATCCAACAAGTTATTTTACATTTACATATGTTATTAATGCGTTTAAGAAGGGGAATGATTAATGAAAGATATGACATCCTAGTCTTCTCCCAATTATAACATAAACACCACTTTTTAAATTAAAAGCAACCAATGATGTTCTTTTCATTTCTTCTGATCAACATAAACCAGAAAATAACCCCTGAACGCTTAAAAGTGTTATTCCATTTCGACCCTTGTTTACGTTTGCTTACCCCTCCCCTAAGTCAAAAAAGAAAAAGAAGAGGGAAACAATATAGGATTTATATGTTGCTTAGCGACGAACTGTTAAGGGATTCGGCGGAATGGAACATAAAGTGTAGTGGAACTAAAGGGTATGATAACGTGGAGGAACATCACTTGTGTGTAATACCAGATAAGAAGCAGGAGGGAAAATACAAGAGTATATGGTTGGATTTTATTGTTGGGAGGTAGACTGCAGCTGGAGGTCATTCCCAGACTTTACTACGTACGATAGGTGGTTAGAGGAAACAGGTATCGATGTGTTGGAAGGTTCAGGATTTAAAAAGTAGAAAATGAGGCCACTCGTAAGTGGGGTGAGTGGTTCCATTTCCATTTTTCATATTCATGTCTTCATACATTATAATATTCATTTCTATTTTTTTATATATGTTTTATGTCCCACATGTTTTGTTTTGCCACCTCTATGTTAGCCCGCATGGGTAATAAAAAAACAGATCCTTGTTTTCGTTTCCTTATATTCTTCCGAAAAAAAAAGGATCATTATTTAGTATCTCCCTATCTATTTTAGGATACAAAATATTGTAGAGCAAATTAAACGTATATTCCATATTTGATTATGCTAATCTTAAGGCAGCCATTTAAATCTACATACATTGATTTTGCATTTCCCAAAATTTGAAGAATCTTTTTATCTTACATTAATACTCAAAAATATGACTTTCGAAATGAAGGATTAAAATATTTTAGGAGAAACTGATGGAGAATCAAAACGAAAGCAATAATTCCTGCTTTTTGCTACATTATATAGCGTTAAAGCGGCAAGCAGGTAGATTCGTGAGCAGCATTACGTCCGTCTTTACGTTCAAAATTCTGCCGAGGTCGACTTTGCCTTTCATCTTTTACAGAATCGATAAAATAAGTACCAGTCATGCGCTGAGGTCAATGTTATCGGCTTATCTTCCACCCCACCAAATTCAGGCCTCGTGCATATAACAGAAAGAATTATATTGTTGAGCGTTAAGGCGGCGGGCTGGCAAAATTGTTAGCATGGCCGAATGCTTTGCGCCAACTCTTTCATCCTTTTGGGGTCGATAAAATAAGTACGACTTACGCACTGGGGTTGATGCCATTGACTAGCTCCCTCCGCAAAATTTCAGGGCTTGTGGTTATAGTAGAAAGGATAATATCTTAGAGTACTGAGCTGGCAGAATATTCAGAGTATTGAAACATGTGTAGTATTTGTTCTGGCGCTCTATGTTCCGGGTTCACATCCTGCTGAGGTCAACTTCACCTTTTACCCCTTTGCGTGTGTTGGAGTTAGTTGATCTCGGCAATTATCTAGTAACCTATTTTATGAAGCTCGAAATGATACATTGCCCACCGCGTAATTCGAGCTCGGAAAGCAAAGAACTGAAACAAATACCCTATAGTCTTGTTCCTCATAACAAGACTATTAATCTTAATGCTTTAACAAAGAAGCACAGAAACAATGTGTCGATGTTGTGTATCTCAGATTCAGAAGACTTATGATCAAAGAATTTTTTCAGCAGTAACAATTTACTTTTCGTTTTGTATATCTGGGATTACGTTGTCCAGTATGTTTTACCTATGTTAAAACGGTAGGGTGTAGCGTCTGGGAATTTGACTGCTACCTCTAGAAAATTTGAGCGACCACATCGAGACTTCTTCGTTGGCTCAATGAGGATGATATATTTTTTATTGATGTACAAATATAGTGAAATATATCCAATAACTATATTATTGATAGTTTTTCATTTTTATCACTTTATCGTTTTATCGAATCCGAAAATATGAAGCGGAATTGTTGACACTGGTAAGATTTGAACTTTGAACATTAAAAAACGGAAACACAAACACAAAATATATATGCTATGGCAAATATACTATAAATCCTTTAGTCTGGTGATACATCGATTCCGCCAACTTACTGTTATCATTATAATTTCCTTTGACGAAGCACCAGGCAAATGTTTGCAATGAAGAGCTTTAGTCGATTGAATCTACTCAAAATGTATAACTGGCAATTATTTTACCGATGAACAGAACAGAGTGGGTACACAACTTTTAGGGTCTTTTAATCATAGATATGAAGGAAAAATACTGAATAATTCAATAATGAATTTACAGAGACTTTACTGTTTCTGATTCCCCTATTTAGCGACAGAAGCAGTCTTTATCTCCAGCTTAACTTAGATGTGTTAAAACACAGACTAATAGATTGTTTACCTTGAGAGGACCTCCCATATAGACCCGTGATGTGTAAAAGCATTTGTATTTATATTGTTGACGGGACGGGAACTGTCTGCTACGGCCGCAGGAACTGCTGATTATATATATATATATTATATATATATATATATATATATATATGTAAAATACAGTGTACATTTAAACACACGAGGAATCCACTCGTGGGATTCAACACGCTAGAAAGCACAGCTAGGTTCTATAACCACAAAAATTAGGGATAAAATTCGACAGGAACGAAATGAAAAATAAAAGCATTTTACCATCTAGTTTCCTGGACCAATTGGTTTCTGATTTTAGTTTAGCAAGTAAATGAATCACATATACTCGCTAGGTGAAATCGTCTTCAGCATGAACACCTAGGGTTATACCTATAAACACGAGGTGATCAAATTATGTGCCTCTTGAGAGAGAGAGAGAGAGAGAGGGGGTGGGGAGGGAGGGAAGTTAGTAAGAAATCTCCTTCGTTTCCAGTTACTCAGTGAATTTGCGTGTAAGAATGTGAAGATTCTACAGTTGTACGTGTATCCTTAACACAGTTCTCAAACATAAAGCGCTTGTGACAAAATGTCAAAAGTTTGAAATTTCTGAATTATTTGTAAAATTCATCAATCAGGTTATCACAATTTTCGTCTACCTTCTCTGATGGCTTGGGTCGACTCAAGCCAATGTTAAATGAAATAAATGCCTGAGGTGTAAGGCGATGGGATTGAGCCTAGAACCTTCTGATTGCAAAGCGAACTATTTAACCATGCTGCATACATTATCGTAGTATATTTCATTAAAAACACAATCGGTGATGTTAATGTCTCAGAGATGCCATTCGCATGAAATGCGCGATATGTAAAAGGCATAAGCTCAATGAATAATGTTGATTTTATAATTTCGTCAAGTATGGGTGAAAACTTCGACCTTGTTTTGGGCTTATTAGTCCTCCTCAGAGAAAAACTTAGAAACATTGATTGCTATAGTTTTCAGAGAAGTGGGATACAATATCCATTTCATTTTACTTACACAGTGCATGGTTTGAAATTCATGAAATCATACATCAAAAGAGCATGTACAATATCAAGGGTGGTATTAGTGATTGTAAAGAGTCATGACATGGACAGGAAATGTTAACATGGTTTTGGATTTTGTAAAGTCACGTGTGTAATAAATTTCAAAATCTATTCGAAAACACCAAGAAAAATTGTTGAGATAAAAACAAAAGCGGTGAAATAGGCAAAGTTGTCTGGACTTGTTTGCCTATTAAATGAACACTAATTGTTGATGTAAATTGACGACAGAATTGTGAAAAATTAGCACATTAAAAAAATAGATTACAAAGATTAATTACTTAGAGAATTAGCTCGATGGTATTACTAGTACTCGGAGTTGTTGGTGTTAGGAAGGGCATCCATCTGTAGAAACTTTAGTTGATCGGGTTGGAGCCTGGTGCAGCTTTCTGGCTTGCCAGCCCTTAGGCAAACCGTCCAACCCATGCCAACATGGAAAGCGGACGTTAAACGACGATTATTATTATTATTATTATCATTATTATTATTATTATTATTATTATTATTATTATTATTATTATTATTATCGGTTAGAAATTGAGTTCAAAATCAAAGGACCTGTGAAGAGAGCAAGATATAAGATATTTCTGATACGTCACATGTTCGTAACTAGTTCTTCTTTTTTCTTTATTAACCTCAAAATTTCTACGTATTTGAGAAAATCTGAAATAGAAATATGACATCATCGACTTTGCCCCGGAGTTTTGAAAACGAAAACGACATAGATCTATTTTAATCGCGAATTTGAAACAGGAGTTTCGGTTTTCGCTCTCCTCGAGGAGGTTATCTGCAGGCGTGCTCTGTTCTCCGGCGACATACAAACAAGAATCACAAATTGTTTTCAATTTCATTCTTCTATTTCTGCACAACATATCTACCATCTATCATATACCTAGATCCCCTCAGGTAGAAGCTGTCCGGACACTCGCCATAACAGCAAAATATACCAGACAGAAAGTAGTATATATATATATAGTACTTTAGTAGATAGATATATACAAACACACACACACATATATATATATAGAGAGAGTGAGAGAGAGATATGAGAGAGACGTATGTGTATGTATATATATATATATATATATATATATATATATATATATATATATATATATGCATACATACATCTCTCTCTCAATATATATATATATGCGTATATATATACGCATATGTCTCTATATATATACACACTTATTTGTACACGTGTATATATATATATACGTACATGTGTACATACATTACACACACACATATGTATATACGTATATACACACATATGTGTGTGTGTATGTATACACACACGCATATATACACACACTCACACACATATGTAAAACCATTACAATTAAATATCATAGATATGAGATATAATAGAAAAGTCTTAATCAAACAAGAACAACAATGATACACACTTCTATTTCCTGATGACGAAATGCTACAGAGCGTAACTGATGAATTGGACAGTAAACAGAAAATATGATGTGATGCTTGCACCATATCTCCCAATGGATAACAGTTTTACAATACAAGGCACTGGTGCAGACAGATATCAGTGAAAGACCAAGAGAGAGCTGGAAAGGGAGCGTCGTATAAGTTGATAGATGGATAGAAGCGAGCGAGAGAAAGGGGAGAGAGAGAGAGAGAACTAAAGAGCAAAGAGAGTGAGAGAGAAAGACCCTGTGTGGGAAAGAAAATGACGAGAAAGGGAATATATATATATGTATATATATATGAGTAAAAAGGGGAAGTGCATTAATGGAGGTTAGAAAGAGAAGATGGCGTAGAAATATATATATTTCTACGCCACCGATATATATATATATATATATATAATATATATATATATATATATATATATATACATATATATATTATATATTTATGTATATAAATATTCATATATATAAATATTTATATATATATATATATATATATATGTATGTATGTATGTATTTCTACTTCACCTACACACACACACACACATATATTTATAAGCAAATGTATATATGAGAAATAACAGGAAAGACAAATGAGAGATAGATGGACGAAGTAAAGGTGTGAGTGAGAGATAGTGAGGGAGTGGGAGAAGAAAATCATAATTCACTAGATTAAAAAATATCTAGAATAGAATTGCTACAATAGAGGGAAACGCAATTCAATCGGTTTCTCAGAGTGGTGGAAGGACAGTGCGAAACTATCGTGTTTCAAAATTTTGTTGTAAAGAGTTCGAGCCATCCTACTGGCGTGTGTCGTGATTATATATACGTGTATATAGGGAAGGAGATATGAAATAGAATGACTGAAGGGAAATAACTTAGAATGGCCAGTGGCATGGAGTTGGATAACAAGATGAATCATAGACGATAAATTCTTGATTTATTGACACCGTTTTCGCCTTAAGAGAACGGCAAACAATTAAGAAACCGTAACTGCCGCTGAGTGAGAAAGGGGAGATAATCTCAAGCCATAAAAACATCTCTGCAATGAAAATACATATTTCTTTACTACCCACAATGGGCAATGAAAATACTTATTTCTTTACTACCCACAGAGAGGACAAACAAGGACAGGCAAACGGATTAAGTCGATTATATCGACCCCCAGTAACTGGTACTTATTTAATCGACCCCGAAAGGATGAAAGGCAAAGTCGACCTCGGCGGAATTTGAACTCAGAACGTAGCCGCAGACGAATTACTGCTAAGCATTTTTCCCGGCGTGCTAACGATTCTGCCAGCTCGCCGCGTTTGCAATGAAAATACCATTAAGGTGAAAACATTCGTATGGCAGGGCTTTGGAAACAACAGGATATCTATTATATGAAAGTATGTTTCTACCTAAATGTGCGCCATCAGCACAATATTGCCTTACTTTTCCCTACCTACCTCCTATTCTTACAAACTTGGAAAATGGTATAACACCCAGCGTACGAAAATCATTCGCAGCCAACAAAGAATCTTCTAGGTAGTTATTCGAACAGCTAGTAATAGCAACAGAATCTTCCTGAAATCATATCTTTCAAAAAATATAGCATACTTGATTAGATACAGTGTTTCAATATAAGTCAGGATAATTATGACAATTTTAAGTCATACATACACTTAATATTTACTGATCTAGATAAGCGGCGATAGACAGAACAGGATTTAGCAAAAAAAAAAAAAAAAAAAAGGTTCAGAATTCACAAAAGATTATAGACTATGTTAAAGAATAAAACGGGTGAGAATTAAGGTTTAGGGATAGTTTTTAAAGAATATCTAATTTTGATTTTGTTTAGCTCCATGTCAGTTTTGAAGAAAGAGCAGACATATTACTCAAAAGCATTCTACTCACGACCATCCTCTTTTATATAGCTTAGATTAACTAGTCTAATGCAAGACAGTAGCGTTAGATTAACTGGTGTCAGGGAAAGTTTAAATTTAAATATCTCTCTGAAAGAGCAAATTTTGCACAGGTCACAGATATTTAATCCATGACTATATATATTATATATATATATATATATATATATATATATATATATAATCAACATTTCGGTGCTCAATAACTCAATGACCGCATCTTAACGACTCCATGGCTCAACAACTTCCCGGTTCATGAACTTCATCATCCCATAACTTCCCGTCTCAATTGCTCCACGGCTCAACAAATCCACGGTTCAAGAAACCAACTTTTCAACACCTCAGTGACTCTACAGCCTCACAACACTACAACTTCGTGACTGAACACTTTCATAGCACACCACCCCAGCCCGATTCAATAACTGTGCAACGAAGCGACGATACAACTCAACAATTCTATGGTTCAACAACTTTCAGAGTCAGCTGATTCGCAACTCAATAACTCATTGATTCTACGATTTCACGACTGCTTGAATCTATTCTTGGATATTGCTCCACTTGTTGGAAATAACTTCCAAGTAGCATCTAAATCTTTCACAAATGTTAAAACTTTGAAAATTTTAGAGCTGACAGACAAAGTACTTTAAATGCAAGCTTGGTCTTAATCTTTTATAGACTTAATGATAGTCACCATCTTTTAAACTAAAACGGCACTATTGATTATTGTAAAAAAATCAACCCAAACAATATAGGCGCAGGAGTGGCTCTGTGGTAAGTAGCTTGCTTGCTACTAAGTTGTTGACTCGTATTTTCTACGCTGAGAAAGTAACCTCGTTTGACGTTGAAAAATTGAACATTTGAAGTACGACCACAGATAGGGCATTTGTTTTTTTGGGAGCACAGTGGGATCTGTTGTCCGTATTGTTTATTATTTTTTCGAACAAAGGTCTCCACTGGGTTACAGGCATTTGTCTGCCTGTGGTCGTACAAAATGACTCACTTTTTAGTGAGAATTGTGTATGTACTCGGGAGGCGTTTCCCTCCGAAAATTTATCATTTTATGTGACTGTGTGCACTTCGTGGATTTTACCATTTGGAGTACAACCAGAATTGGAGGAATTTCTTTGCTACTATTTTTGTGCTGCAAGGGATTTTTAACTGTGCCACAAAAGATTACCAAAGTTGAATTTTGTTGCCATTTGAACTGTGTTCCTTCGTTCTTTATCTCTTGTCTGTCTTTCTGCTCTGTTTTGTGTTTGCATGAGAGACTTTTATTTGAACATTTTTGATTTTGTTGTGAATTTCTATATTTTAGTTTATTTTATCAATGGCAACCAAATGTAAGAAAGCCTTGGAGTGGCGAATTGTGGCTCCCAAGGAGTGGCTAAAAAACTATGGTGAGAGAATGGTGGTATTGCGGACCTATTGCAAGGTCCGTGACACCATCTGACTGAAATTGAAGAAGAGTTGGCAGGGTTTGTGCCAACCTATTCATCCGTAGGGGTGCAAAGTACGCAACGGTGTGCGTGCTTTTCGATAACCCTACGGAGGCTCAGAAATTTGCGAGCCAACCTATTGGTGGGAGGAAGACTTTGTTTCTCTCCACTCATGGTGGGCGTAAATTGACAAGAGCCTGGGTGTGTGGGCTGCCGCCCAGTACAGAGGCTAAATGGATAGAATATTCTATCCGTCGAGGCCTGGGTAGTGGCCCTGCCAGGCTCTTGAATGTAAAAATACTGCCTGCGGTCGATTGGGTCGAGTCAAAAGCAATTTTGACCCTATCGATCCAATCGGCCGAAGATCTGGTTTTACCAGATTTCTTGACAATGGCCGGTTCCAGGCACCCGGTGAGCATTGAGGGACGCCCCCCGCCCCACTGTCATCTGTGTCTGGAATCAGGGCACATGAAGAAGAACTGTTGTCGGAACCAGGTGAGAGACCTGGAACAGTTGATTGAGAACGACTGTAATCCCCCTGTTCTCCCAATGGAGTCTCCTGCTCCTTCATTGGAGGGAGAGAGGGAGAAAGTCGAGGAGGAGGTAACCTTATCGAGAAAAGGTACTAAGAGAAAGGTGTGCAACAATGGTAGCCCACCGATGGATCCTGAGATGACGGGAGGGGAGGAGGGACCTCCGGACATGTCGGAGGAACTCCACCCTCCCGTCGCAAAAGGGAAAAAAAGAAGTAACGCACAGACACATAGACGACAATCCTCTGGTGTGTCACGAACATGCCTCTCCTGGTAAGCTTTTTCAAATCCTCACAGCCGTTGTCTGGTCTGAAATATAAATAACAACATATAGAAGCTTTAACATCTAAGAACTTCTTTTCACTAAACACGCTCTTTGTATATTTCTGTCTCATCGATACAAGTCGCTTGTAATGTTGTCTGCGCATCTCTGGTGATGTACTACAGGCGAAATGAAAGTAAGTGTATTCAGTATAACTACATCATTTCATAAAGAAACCTATAAGGTGAACGGGTCTTGTTTTAATAATAAATCACTTGTCTGTTCTATTGTCGTAATATATATTAAAATAACTTTTATAGCTAAAGATTCGCAGCTAATTAACTTACAGTCTCTACTCTATTATTATATAACCAGAAAATAGAGTAAAAAATGTTAGTGCCGTTGTTGATGGAGTTGTCTGATCGCTGCAAGTTCTAATTGTAAGGAACTACAAGCAAAAGCAATCCAGCCGTGTCCCTTCCATCTTATTTCTCAGATGCATTGTATTTAAGAGTAATATTCCACATGACCATAAAATTTGAGTGTTTTGAAGATTTGGTAGCTATTTCTAGTCGGTGAAGAAGCCTTCTCTTTGGTTTAAGTCCAGGTAGCTGTCAAGTCAAATCATTCTCATACCAATTCTGATGTCGTGGCACCTAAACTTTTTACCAGTCTTTTCTACTCTTTTAGGTCTTATGCTGAGAGCTCGAAGCTCTAGTATGGATCCCTAATATAGACCCATGTCCAACGCTTCGTATTCCCGGTGGAAACCATTAAATTATCAAGTTGACATCAGGCAAGTCTCGAACACTTTAACTTTGGTTGGCAGTCCCTAAAACAGTAAATCTAGTATCATGCATTTTAAATAGTGACGCCTACACTTAGACTTTATCAGTTGAATTTTACAATTGGATAACTGGAAGAAATCTCTATGGGTTTCGTCGACGGAGAGTCAGTTGTTGTATCTACTAGAATGCTTTCTCATTTCGCGTGTAAATGGCTGATTATTTCAAACACACATGTACTCTTAATGTAATTCTCTCACAGAATCAGTGTGATCAAGTGCGTGTGACAAGGATATCACACAGTTTAAGTCAATCTGAAGGACTTCAATACAATTTTCCCTCTGCTCGACTTCACTCGTAAGATATAGAATGATCCGAAACTAGGGGAAATGATACTAGCCTAAAATGTCACGCAGTGGCTGCAGAGCGAACTACTTACTCATTCGGTTATACAACGCATATAATTGTCTTTAATTTAGTGCCGAGTGAAGAGGGAAGGCAGCGAGCTGGCAGAATCGTTTTATTCTTCTGAGTTTTATTGTTCAGAGTTCAAATTCCACTGCGGTCAACCTTAGCTTTCATTCTATTTTCAGAGTCGATGAACGATATAATCGACTTCCCCCTTCCCTCCCAAATTGGTATCTTTGCGTCACAATTTGAAATCGATTTAGTCACAAGACCAGCAATTTTGAGAGGAGAGTACAAGCTGATTACACCAGCTCCAGAATTTGACAGTAATTTTATCATCTCGACGCCGAGAGAATAAAAGACAACACTGAACTCGGTAGAACATAAGGAACCGGAAAAAAATATCACAAGGCATTTTGACTAACATCGTAAAGATTATTTCAGCACACTGCCCTTAGTGCTCATATGGTAAATGAGGGAAGAAATATATATTCGAACTAAATACTTGACAGTTATTGTCTTTTATCGATATTGAAAGGATGAAAAGTAAGGATGATCCCGGTGAGATTTGATCTCAGAACGTAGAGAGTCGGAAAAAAATATCGCCAAACATTTCTTCCGACGATCTCACGTTTCAACCAGAATAATTAATATCAGCTAATCAGGCGACTGTGGAGACACGTGGCCTAGTGGTTACAGCAGCGGATTCATTGTCGAGGGATCGCGGGTTCGAATCTCAGACCGGGCGATGTGTGTGTTTATGAGCGAAATATCTAAGCTCCACGCGGCTCCGGCAGAAGGTAATGGCGAAAACTCACCTGTGACGGACCGGTGTCCCTTTCAGGTGGGGAACCTATACGCCACTGAAACCAGGAAACCGGCCCTTATGATACAGGCATAGCTCGAGAAAGAACAAACAACAACCAGGCGATTAGTTGGCAGAATCTTCAGCATGTTAGATAAAAATCTTGGCAACATTTTGTCTATTTCTTCTTTCTGAGTTCAAATTCCGCCGAGGCCGACTCTACCTCTTATCCTTTCTGAGTCGATAAAATAAAGATCAGTTGCAAACTTGGTGGTGGGTTTGATATAATCGACTATCCTCCCACCTTCAATATTTCAGTCTAGAGTAGAAAAATATGGTTAATAGCACCCGACAGTTCGCTTCTGGCTATTCGGCAAATAGTCTCCTCTACTGGAATTGTTTAGATGGTAACTATGGATCGTTAACTTTGCGGTGTTCTAAGGTCTGTCTTGACTGAAATTGCCATGTAAAAAAGACATTAATTTATGAAATAGTACAATTAATGTTGAAAAATCGTAGGAAGAAATAGTCAGGCTGTCAGTAATTTACAGTATTCTGCTTTCTTTATCTACAAGCTGCAGGTACAGTGTACAATTGACGAGTGCTTTCGAAGCCTGCGATGCTGTGTTTAGTTATTCTAGAATAAGATAATGAGTTAAAATTTCCTAGCTATTAACTTCATTTTTTTGCAGCTTTATATTTTACAGTATATTTCCATATACTAGTCCAATATCCTCCATCTGATTGTCTTCCGGTAACCTATTTCTCCCTCTTTCTCTTTCGCTCTCTCTTCACATTTACATACATAAATGCATACACATACACACATATGCATATAGATATATATATATATTTATGTACATCCATAGACACATAATTCGTTTTGTAAAGTGATTATATTTAGTATAGTAGATTAATTGTTTCCCATATATGTAACAGTATCTGTGAGTATGTAGTGTGGGCGAACATCTTTTGTTTTAAATATATTATATTGGTTTCATGTCTGTGCCAAGGTTTGGTCTTTTAATTCATAATTTTTATAGTTCCTTTTACACTTCTAAATATCTAGGTGAAGTGACTGTTAGCAGTGTTAGTTATTACCATATTTGTTGTTGTTGTTGTTGTTGTTTAACCCATATCAGCATTGATCTATGTGACTAACTATAAAAGGTGTTATGTTTATTGACTAGCCTAACATCATTTTTCAATCAGGCATTACATATTTCTTGCATAAAAGAAATATAGAGTGTAATTCGAGGGAGATTATGCTACTATTCATAGCAGGCTGAACGACAACATAGATGAATTTTCGTAATAAGTAGACAGCAAGGATAATGAGAATAATGTTGTTACTTTCTACAATCATTTTATTTAATTTCTAAGTTGCAATATTTGGGTTAATTTTTGACTCGTATTTTGCTTCCATTGCTAATCTTATAATGATTTTTCCCGGGCGCTCCTATGCAAGGTGATAGCATTATCTACTAATATTTTTCTAATCTATTTTCCTCTGTGTTCTGAAGTGTAACGTATTGCAACATCTTGTAAATGCATGGTTAACCGCTGGGAAAAGGTAATAGCTGTATGTCCGATGCAACAGTCTCAGTCATGAAAGTCTGTAATTTCCATTCTGCATAGAAATTTGCATATCCCATTGGTCAATTGCAGTATCTTATTTTGTTTGTGAATCTTCAATTCTGGTACATTGGTAGTATAGTATTCTAATATATTCTCCATATATATCTCAGCTTACAGTTTCTACACACATTTCAGTCTCAAATTATATTGAGAATGTCTTGCATCGCCTCACTTGATACAGTGAATAAACATTTCTTAAGATGAAAATATAGAAAATCTACAGCAAACCTGTCCCCTGTCCATTAAATTGATAATAGTGGAGAGATCAGAAACCCGGATCAAATAGCAAATCATTTTTATTAGACACCCTTCAGCTATGTATGATACATTTTAATATCTATAAAATAAAATAAACAGAACGCTTGGGTAATGTAGTCTTTTTGTTTTTAATAAATGCACCCTTTTAAAGCCTAACCGGGTTCATGGGCCCGGTTTCAATGGCGTATGTGTTCCCAAGCTAGACAGGACGCCAGTCCATCGCAGCGTTACTCATTTTTGCCAGCTGAGTGGACTGGAGCAACGTGAAATTAA
>NC_042999.1:83555439-83557939 GCF_006345805.1 Octopus sinensis
AAATGATTCAACAATAAATAACAGATGACGCAAGGAGATAAACTGAAACACGTTGTAAATTGCGGCATACACAACGCATCCATTTACTCAGGTATAAGAGCAAAAAAAAAAAAATATCATATTTTATTGCGTAATAACTGTGATATTTATAGGACACAGAAATATAGCTCTCTTCAAACAAGAGTTGCATAGTGGCAATGACAGAAACGCACACACCACGGCCACAGTAGTAATTAAACCTTGTATGCAACCGATGGTTTGTAATTAGAATTCAACTGGAATGAACTTCAATGACAAGCTAGCTACAAGTCTGAGCCATAAGTCTGTAAACGTGAAACTCGATCACTAAAATTAAGCAGGCAGCTCAAGTTCCGATAGTTTGATATGACGAGGTATTTTAAATAGTCGCAGCCTGCAGCCGATACCCGTCTCCACATACACACCCCTCTATCCTGATCTGATATCCTTGTCTTCTCCGGTTTACTGACTGGTTCGGTTCTCCACAGATAATGAAGGGAAATACTCATCCTCACGTAGAATTTGGTAATATTAGTAGAAACAAGTGCAAATGAGTGTTTGGCAATTTACAATTTTAATCCTAATATTTTAATTTGAATTTTAGCTAACATGTACTATATTCTGCGAAGATCTAGGTTTGTTTCATACGTTCAAAAACTTTTGCACCCGAATGTCTATGATTCAAACGCACCATCCCCCAAATTTTGAGCCTATTGTGTATGACCAGTTTAAGGTATCACATCTATGCGTTGCAAAATGCAATAACATAACTTCGCTTTAAAGGTGGCTCATTAAGCCGTCCATTACTTACAGTAAACTTATTGATATTTCAGATGTTCCTACTATGAGCAGCAGGGGATAAGTCAGAAATGAAAACTGACATTTAATTTCAAATCATAACTTTGTATCTAATAAAATTACACACGCCTCATAATTCGGAACACAGACACTCTCAATTAACTCAGCTATCTTGAGTTATCCTGGCTTATTGACTTATTTTTAATGACCTTTTAAGCTCTATATTTATTATTTTCCAATTTATCCTTTCTATATTATTTTCATTCCAGAGAGCGACGGGCCTGCAGAATCGTTATAGTTGAATAAAATGCCTTTGTTGTTTTTCTGATAAGGTAGATATAACAAACTCACAGTCAAATACTAGGGTCGATTTAATCAACTAACCTCTTCCCGTAAGTTTCTGATCTTATGCCTTGTGTTTGAAACAGCTATGATCACCCTACCAAGTTCCGTTTCCCTTTAATTTATAATTAATATTTCCATTAATTACATTGTTTGTTTTTTAAATCACTGCTAAGCATTCTTCTTCATTATTAATTACTCTTTGATTTCAAACATCGATATTCGCCTCAAATTTTGCCCTTCCGCTTAATTTTATTGCAAATTCCTTCATTATTCGAAAATTATATGTGAAATATCTTCCTTACAACACCTGTTATTTATTCCTGTATTAATCTATGAGTTCATAACACCTGATATACTACAAACAATGAACGTTTATATCTCTCAGCCATCACCTCCGTAGTTTACTGATTTTCCCTAACAAATTGTTTGTGTCAGCTGAAGGAACGTTCACTTGTGGAAACACTGAACACTAGCATAGGACAGAAAACACAGGAGCCGAATACTTGAATTTCGCACCCTGAAATATACAAGGATTGCATCGGAAATACTGCATAAGTGTTTATAACTTTTTTATTAACTGACATAAGCTGTTCAAATTGTTCATGTTAGTAAATAACTTCCACTATAGAACCTCTTCTCCCCCTTCCAGGAAAATAATGGGATTCAGGCAGAAGTAATGTGCTGTCATTAAGTTCTTGATAAAGAAATGAAGGCAGCCTGAATTGATAAGAGTAATGCGCGTCGATTCCGGAAGAAGTTTAAAGACGGGTAAAAGCAGCATTAAAGACAAACCAAGTAATTGGAGACCATCGTCTTCGACCACTGATACGAGTGGACAATTTCATTCCTGCAGACAGTTGCTACACAACTCGACTATAGTCACAATGTATTACAGATGACAATGAAAGACTTTGATTATCGAAAAAAATGTGCCAATTGGTTATCTCAACTGTTAACACATGATTTAAAAAATAGAATGGTGGAAATCTGCTCTGATCTATTAGGAGAGTTTCAAGCTATTGGGCACATTTTTTTTATCGATTTGGTGGCGGGTGATGAAACATGTCCATATCTGATACGGAAATGAATGTTCAGTCTCTGCTTGTCAAAGGCCCAAGAAGTTCAAGAGCCAACGATCGGCATATAAAGACATGGTGACTCAGTTCTATATTTAAGACATGAGGAATTATGTACATTATTTACACTATTTACATTATTTACATTTGACTGATATTTGCTCTCATCTTGTTTGTCGTTAACACAACGTTTCGACTGATATACCTTTCAGCCTTCATTAGGTGTCTTGGCGAAATTTCGAACCTGGGTTCTCATTCCTTAG